>NW_027069917.1:299532-381461 GCF_002906115.3 Quercus suber | reverse complement strand
GCGTATATAAGAGAGGTAGTTAAGAAGAAATAATAAAAAAATAGAGTATAATGAATATTTTATTGAAATATCTTGTAAAATAGATGAATTGATGTGGGTTTTTGTAAAGTGGATGTTTAAAATAGAAAAAGTATGTTTTTAGTGTAAAAATAGACATGTAAAATACACATGCTGATGTGAATGCTCTAAGCATCCACATTATGTCGAAATTTTTCCATTTTACACGTTTAAAACTTACTTTTTCTATTTTACACACCTATTTTTACAAGACATCCACATTAATATGTCTATTATACACGTTTATTCAAATAAAATATTCATTTCTTTAACAGGATTATCTCTCATTGACCCACAACCCCACACGGTCATCTCTCACAGACCCGAAACAACCTAGACAACCACACAGGATTGAACACCAGATCTTTTTTTTTTCTTTTACATAAATATGAAATTTCATAATTATAGTAGTTATTAATAGATATTTATTATAATTGTGTGTGTTTATGGAATTATATAGTCTACTATTTAAAGAAAATATGATGTACCAAGATTCTGATAGGTGGTTTAAATATAAAATGGAATTTAAATTCAATTTTAAAATATATATTAGAATAATAACATGTAAAATTGTGAGTTCTAGTTAGCTAAATAGATAAAATCTTTGATGGTTTGATTGTTGAATAAGAGATCTGAGGTTCAATCTTCATCTATACCAAAAACCGATTGGTGTAAAAAAACAAAAAATAACATATAAAATTTTTTATGTGGCACAATATTATACATCTAACTCATTTATGACAAAACTCAAAAGCCGCCCAACTAAACCCAATTACCACACCTAATACACAATAACTTAATTTCATTAAAAGTTTTACCGCAAGACCATCTCAAGTCAAAGCTAAGAAAACATCACAAAAACACAAGGGTAAGGAAGGAAAAAGCACAACACTGACATATTACATAGATTTTGGTGCAGACAATGGTTCCATTCAGTACAATGATGTTGCCTGGTTAAATCTCTAAAAGAAAGGAAAGGAAAAAACAAATATAGTAATGCTAACAACACATGCCAAGATTTATTTTTTGGTGCACGCAATGGTTCCATCTAGTACAATGGTGTTGCCCACCCTAATCTCTAAAAGAAAGGAAAGGAAAAAGCAAGTATAGTAATGGTAACAACACATACCAAGATTTATCTTAATTTGGGTAACATCTAGCCTGTTTGAATTTAACATCAAGATCCCCTCCCAGTCAATTATCTTCCTATTTGGTGTTGAACTGCATAGTGAAGATAAATAAACCAATTATACTTCCTTGCAATCACAATTTGCCCAATAATAACTCCAATTATGAAACCACAACCACAACCATATCCAATCACGACTACATTCTAGCCGAATTCAAATAGCAACTTTGAGTCTTGATTAATCTCTTCAAACGTTAAAGGAGGGTGCAATGAATCCTCGAAATTTCCACATTTCTTTGGCAAAGGATTTCCACACAATCCACGATTACCACTGAAAGACTTGTCCTAAAAGGTATCAAATTGGTTCCCATGCGGTATAGGCCTTATTAGATGATTGTTATAGACATTGAAAAATGCAAAGAAGGTGAGTTGTGTTAGTTGTGGAGAGATCTTCCCAGACAACTTGTTTTGAGAAAGGTCTAATGCTTCTAGCGCTATCAACTTCTCCAATGATGAGGGTATAGAACTCGTGAGTAAGTTGTTGGAAAGGTTGAGCACTTGGATTCCTTTCAAATTCCCCATGAGTTCTGGAATTTCTCCTTCAAATTTATTGCTTGAAAGATCCATGGCTATGAAAATATATGGGATTCTCTCGTATGCAATCTCTATGCCTCTATTTGTGAATGTCATTGAGTAAGCGTATTGAGATTTCCATATATATCCTGGTAGATCGAAACTCGTGTTCGCTTGCATATACATAGGACGATTCTTACCAGTGAGGCTACTGTAAGAAAAGTCAACAATATGCAAGTTTGGAAATACAAAATTACTTTTGGGTTTCCCTATTGCACCTTGGAGTTGATTATATCGTAATATAAGAACCCCCAATTTTGGAAGAACCCTTAACCAAGAGGGGAAATAATCATTTATTTGATTGTTTCCAAGAACAAGAATTTCTAACATAGTACAGTTCACCAACGATCTTGGTATCCACCCCTGTAATTGATTTTGACTAAAATCAATCATTTTCAATTTGCTCCCCTTCTTGCATATTTGAGGAATGTTGCCGTGAAAGTTGTTCCTTCTTAGACTGAGAATTGATAAGGAAAAACTGAGGTTTCCTGAACAGTCTAGAAGCATGCCACTCAAGTTGTTATATGACAAGTCAAGGGCAACAAGAGAACCTAGATTGCAAATCATTTTTGGAATTTCTCCAGTTAGTGTGTTATTTGAGACTGAGTAAGTAATGATGGAAGGTGATGGGATAGGAAGTGATCCCTGCAGCTTGTTATTACTATGATCCAAATATCGTAGATTGGTCCATGGTAGAATAACAAGAAGTTGGTGGAAACCTGTTAGAAACAGTGGCGGCTCCAGAAATTTTATTTAGGGCGGCCATTACAAAATTTTAATAAAAAGAGAACTTGAATATATCGAGTTATTGAAAAAAATAATAATAATACATAAAGTTTTACAATTTTATTCTACAAGTTTTCAAATTTTGAACGTTATATGATAGTTCATTATGAATATCTATTGCCAATATGGGTAGCTACGAGTCTATGATCATTTTATTTTGTTAAGTTTATCTAACTTTTTTATTTTTATACAATTGTTATTATCTATTTGACTTTGTTTTCATAAAAATATTTTAGACTAAATGAGTAATCTCAACTCATTGGCTCCATATTAATTATTGACGCACACAATCATACTTATTCATACATAAATTATACACTACATGTCTACTTATCCAATTAAATGCTTGAATAATCATTAACTTTACAGTTGTTTTCTTAAATTTTACTAAGTGTATTACAAAAAGTTATTATAATATAATAACAATACACACACATGTAAAAAAAAACATTCTCTATTTCTTAATTATTAAATTATATAAAGTTATATTATATTTATATTGTACATACAAACATTCAAAAAAAAAAAAAAAACATTCTTTATTCTTCAAGTCGAAAATACCTACAATAAAGATGTGCAAAATTTAAGTCAGAGTGTGCAAAAAATATATTTTTAAAAACAAATTAAAGTATTAAGCCAAAAAAAAAAATTATATATATAGTTTTTTCTTGTCAGGGGTTCATTTGAACCCCTGGATATGCTTTAGCGCCGCCCCTGGTTAGAAAATTGTTAAACAGAGCTAGACTCCTAAGAGGTTTTTTACTTGATTTCCACATCCATTTTGGTATCAAGCCAGAAATTATGTTATTAGAAAGTACAAAAATCTCCAATTCATCTTGGCTTTTTAGAAAATCTGGGAACTCATGTAAGTCACAAGAATCCAGTCCTAGGATCTGAAATTTTGGAAAAGTTATGTTGTTACTAGGCTTTGTCAGCAATGAAATTTGGTTGAGAGATGGAGATTAGAGAGGTTTTGGAGTTTCAAAAAAATGTCAAATTCACCTATACCACCAAAGCGATTAGAATATAGAGAGAGAGTTTTAAGATTCATAAGCCTAGATATCCATAATGGTATTGAACCATGCAAACCATTGCTTCCAAGTCGCAAATTAGTTAGTTGGGTAAGGTTTGCTAGCCAAGATGGAATATGGCCCGTCAAATTACAAGAACCAAGGTTTAAGTATGTAAGTTGGGTAAGGTTTCGAATAAAAAATGGGATGCTACTATTCAAATTGAGGCTCGCTAGGCCCAACTGAATGAGTTTAGTTTGCTTACTGATCCAATCCAAAGTACCAGACTTGAAATTGTTATATGAAAGGTCCACACTGATGAGCTCGGTAAGATTACCAAATGAGGATGGTACTGGTCCAGCGAAATTGTTATATGAAAGGTCCAGATTGATGAGCTCGGTAAGATTACCAAGTGAGGATGGTTACTGGTTCAGAGAAATTGCAACCACTAACATCAATATCATATGACAACTTGAGGTCACCAATTGAATAAGGTAGCTCACCATAAAAACTCGTACCTCCAAGCTTCAAGAGTTTAAGGGGGATGCTTTTGTTAAATTCTGGAAGATTTCCAATCAGATTTGCATTGAACCGCACACTGAGGAACTCTAGATTTGGTAGTTGAAAAATTCTTGCCTGGAACTCACCATGCAAACCACACTCTCTATGTACAAGAGAAGTTAAAGAAGTAAGGTTCGCCATGTTATTGGGCACTGTCGAAGATATATCAACCTGAGTAAGATATAACTCCTCCATGTTTGGAAACTTCTCAACCAGGCTTTGTAAGCCAGGGTTTTGGAGCTTCAATAATTGAAAGAGAGACTACGATAAACCAACTTAGAAAGCTGTAGAATTTTAGCTGCGATTTGGCCTGCAAATCCAAATCCTTGAAGGTCCAAATAAGTAAGATTCGAAAGCTGCCTTGTTAGGTTTTAAAGACTTAGGATTTTATGTATTTAGAACTCTAATGTGTAATGTTGGAAAACCATGATCAAAACAATGTGTTTAGTCTTGTTTAGGTTTGCTCAAAGTTGTGTAATTAATATAAAGTTGGAATCGAGAGGCTACAGATGCATTGGTGCATTTCGGCCTGGCTTGATCGATCGAAAGTTAGACTCGATCGATCGAAAGTTGGCCAAAATGTTTTTCTACAAAATTTTTCAGCTCAGCCCTACCTCATTAAACGTTTAGGGTTTTATGTTTTTGCCCTAAGTATATAAGACAAAACCCTAACCACGTTTTTGAGAGTTGCTATGAGTGTATTGTTGCTCATAATTTGTTGTTTGTGTGAATCTCTTGTGAGATCATCGAAGAGCTTTCCTTCACATAAACTTAGGGTTTTCAAGGTAGAGATTACTTCAACATCTTGACGATTAAGTCAGTTGCTGCCATTGGAGTTTAAAGAAACACAAGCGTGGGTGCTTGTATCTTGTGGAGAATCCAAGAAAGAAGGAGTCTGTGCATTCGGAATTTGCACGTGGTCGTGTCAGTAAGTTCTACTGGTGGGTAGCATTAGGAAGTCAAGCGGGGAGCTTGTAAGTCCTTTTGTATGAACTTCAATTCTTTCGTATAGTAGATTCAAGTTTACCTTGAGGATAGCTAGGCCAAATCCTCCCCAAGTATTTACCGTGTCGTTTCCTGGATCATCATATCATTGTGTAATATTCTTGATATGATTGTTTGATTGTGATAACCTAGATTAGCATAATTTGACTAAGTTAATCACTTGGTTAATTAATTAGGTTAATCTATTTAGGTTAATGGGTCTAAAACCGTTCAAGTGGTATCAGAGCGGGTTGCTTCTATGTTGTTGATCTTTTGATCTCTAAGCTGATCTTTGACCCCTGTTATTATGAAACACGGACACTCTTTGGTTATTCCTCCTCATCTTTATGGGAATAACTATGCTTATTGGAAAATAAGGATGAAAGCATTCCTGAAATCTATTGATGAAAGGGTTTGGAATTCCGTTGAATACGGATGGGAGAAGCCCACTACTCCTGTGAGTGAGTGGCAAACTTCTCAAAAAGAAGCAGCTGAGTTCAATAGCAAAGTTATGAATGCTATCTTTAATGTTGTTTCAATGGAGAAATTTAAGAGAATCTCAAATGTTGAGGTTGCTCATACTGCTTGGAAAATCCTCCAGACTATGCATGGAGGTACAAAGGCAATTAAGATTAACAAACTGCAGCAATTAACTTCTAGATTGGAAAGCATTAGAATGTCTGATAATGAATCTTTTGATGAATTTTATGCTAAATTGAATGATATTGTTAATTCTGCGTTTAATTTGGGTGAAATCTATGATCAACCTAAAATTGTTAGGAAGATTCTTAGATCTTTAACTGAAGACTTTAGACCCAAAGTGACTGTCATTACTGAGAGTAAAGATGTGAACTCTATCCCTGTTGATGAGCTTGTAGGATCTCTTCAGTCCTATGAGCTAGACTTACCCAAAGTCAACAAATCCAAATCAATGGCTCTTAAGTCAGTTGATGATATTGAGGTTAGTGGATTTGATGATGAGCTATCTACTACAGAGATTGCGTATCTTGCCAAGAACTTTAGAAACTTTCTTAGGAATAACAACAAAAAGGCAAAAGGTACAAACACTGCTGAACCTAGAAATTTTAGAAAGAATGATCCCACTAAGATTAATAATTTTGAAAAACCTATAGAAAAAGTTGGTCATCTTCAAACAATTCTTTGGGTGCTCAGTGTTTTGGTTGTCAAGGGTATGGTCATGTTAATCTGAATGTCCTACATTCTTGAGGTCTAAGGGTAAAGCTATGGCTGTAACCCTTAGTGATAATGAAGTTTCTGATAATGAGTCTAGATGTGACGAGAATGAAAACTTCATTACTTTCACGGCTACTACTGTAGTCAATGAAAGCGTATCTGTTGAAGAGAACCTTTCTGATGGGGAACTCTCTGAGGATGCAAATCTTCAAGAGGCCTATAATAAACTTTGCAAAGTTACTGTAAAAGATGCTATGAATGTTGAATTTGACTTGAAGAAAATTGAATCTCTTGAGCTTGAAAAGAAGAATTTACTTGTTAAATTGTTTGTTGCTAATGATCTTTTGAACAATGTGAAATATGAAAATATGCTCTTACTTGATAAAGTTAAAATTGTGGAACATGATTTAATTGTTACTAGATCTGCTAGTTCTAAACTTGATCAAATGCTAAGTGTTCAAAAGACTCCTTCTGACAAATCTGGATTAGGTTTTATTGAAAGCATCATTGTGTCTATTCCTAATTCCACAAACTTTGTTCCTTCATCTTCTTTTAAACCTTCTACGAGTGAGGTTATGAGTGAAACTGTCAAACCTTCTGTGAGTGAGGTTGTCGAACCCATAGAAGTTTCATTATCTAGGAAGATTAGGGTTGATCTGAAAGAGTCTAAACCTAAGGAATCTACCCTTTCTAAAGACAATATGCATGGTAAACCTGCTTGGATTTGCCATTTTTGTGGAAAGTTTGGACACATTCGTCCTAACAGTTACAAGTTTTAAGCTACAAAGAGAGCAAACAAACCAAAAGTTTCTGTACCTCAAGTACAAGATCCTATGACACTCATTGGTAAATTGGTGAAGGCTTTAAAGCTTTATTCCAATCTTGGAGTTAGAAATCACTCAAACGTGAATAGGAACTCCAATGCTTGTGGTGCATCTAATAGGTTTTGGATGCAAAAGACTCGATCTAATTGAGTCTTTTTGATATGATCCTTATGCTTCATTACTCTTTCTTTTGTGACCATTGTTCTTTGGTTTTTGTGTTTACGTTCTAGGACTTGCATTGCATAACATTCATGCATTGCATTCTATGATTTATTTGTGTTTTTCTCTTTTTTAAATTATTAAAAAAAAAAAAAAAAAAAAAAAAAAAAAAAAAAGAAAAAGAAAAAGAAAAAAGGTTGTTGCAAAATAATGGAAATGATGGAACTACTCGCAACAATATTTGCATAGTTATATAGTTCCAGCTAAAGCAATTGAGTATACTTTTAATCTGCAAAAAACACACATCTATCAGTGATTAAACGTTCATCTTGGGTAGTTTTAACTTTTCATATAATTTTACCTTTACATATTCATCTATTTTAATTTAGATTTTTTTTTTTCCAAAACAAAACTTTAATTTAGTTATTTATAAGTAAAAAATGAAATAATGATTCACAAATAATCAAAAAAATATATATCTATACATATTTATCTTGTGCGGTTGTAACTTTACATATAATTTTGCATTTATAAATTCATCTACTTTAATTTAGATGTTTATAACTTAATAATGAAATCTATAAACAAGGTAATTAAAACAGCTATATTTCTACAATTCAAAAAGTCACAATTTCGTAAAGTTGTGATTTACAACTATGTGTTTTGTTGGCTTTTATTCCGTGCCAAATTTGATTGTAATTACTATCAATTGTTTATATCCTGTACTTGTTGTGGGAATTGTTGTAAGGGGTGTGTGATAGAGAGTGTGTGAAGACTCATGCAATTTGGAAGCTGATGGAATCTCGCGGGTATTTCGCGACTAAGCTTCCCGCGAAGTGAAGCATGTGCCCTGCACATGCTGGAATGCGAAGAGTCAGGACAGATGGAGACAGCTATCTCACGCGAGTATCTCGCGGGTAAGGCCTTCCCGCGAGACACCCGCGAGACATGCTGTTCTGCCAGCCTGTACTGACTGACTCACACATTTTGCACCTATCCTATATAAACCCCCATTACCCACAAATGTTGAGGAATGCTTCAGAGAGAAAACCCTAGCCAAACACATTTGCAATTAGAGATTGTCATCCCCACCTTTCTCTATACACTTGCTTGTGGTATCTCCTCAACCCTTCCCTCTCCATTTCCACACCATTGAGAGCTTGATAGCCCAAACACTTACCACACCTTTTGAGAGTGTTGAGTGACGTTTTGGTGCTGCTGGGAAGTATTGGAAGAAGCCTGGAATAGCAGATGCAACATGGAGCTTGTTGCGGGATCCGGAGAACTAAGACAAGACACGGTTCCGAGAAGCCTTGTTGGAGTAGGAGCTTGGAGGGCTTAGGTACATCGGGTAGATTAGGCTTGGAGGGTCTCTTGCTTACTCATGTATCCCAACTGATTGTCTAGTGGATCGATTTCCGCTTGGAGGGCGGCGGAGAGGTTTTTCGCCGAGTTCTTCGGTTTCCTCTTCGAGAACACGTCTCGGTGTTTTCTGTGTTTGCATCCTTCTTCCCTACTCTTGTTGAATTTCATTATTACTGCTGTGTTGCTTTAATTATGAATTAGAGTAGTTTCTTGTTTATACGCTTGTGTTTACACTATTCCGCACTTATATTAAGTTAGTGTAAAATCAACCAAGCCGTAANGCCGCGACAAACAACTTCGCAGATGATAACAAGCTGGGTAGTGGTGGCTTTGGTGAGGTTTTCAAGGTATGGAAACTTTTGGTGTAATTTTATTTTTATTGCTATTATTTTTTATTTTGAAGAAAGTACTTTGCCAAACTAATGAGTGAGAGTACTCATTTAGTATTATGAACTCAACGCTTGGTAAATCCAAACAAATCAAAATTCAGAAGCTTCTTGGGAATATATAGACCGTGTGAAATGAATTGCTCTAATTGGGGTCAGTATATGTTCTCAGGGTACACTTCCCAACAAACAAGAAATTGCTGTGAAAAGACTCTCGCAAACCTCTCGACAAGGTGCTGAAGAATTTAAAAACGAGGTCTTGTTGGTAGCCAAACTTCAACACAGAAATCTAGTTAGGCTTTTGGGATACTGTTTGGAAGGAGAAGAAAAGTTACTTGTCTATGAATTTGTGCCTAACAAAAGCCTTGACTACTTCTTATTTGGTTAGTCACTTCTAAGCTAATATATATATGTACTTCTTGGTCTGCCATGTAACATGTATCAATAAGTTTATATTTCAATTTTTATGTTGCTTAACGAATTGAGTGTTGTGGAGCTGGCGAAGATGCAGGAGATAGAGTAATATATATATATATATATGTGTGTGTGTGTGTATGTATGTATGTATGTATTTTAATTTGATAGTTGATATGTTAAACCTAACATGAATACTGAATTTTGATGAGTGTGTAGATCCTAAGAAGCGAAGCTTATTGGATTGGTCAAGCCGTTACAATATTATTGGAGGAGTTGCTCGAGGAATGCTTTATCTTCACGAGGATTCTAGGCTTAGAATTATACATCGTGATCTTAAGGCTAGCAATATACTGCTAGATGCAAATTTGAATCCAAAAATTTCAGATTTTGGCATGGCAAAAATTTTTGGAGTTGATGAAACCCAAGGGAACACCAGTAAGATTGTTGGAACATTGTAAGTACTAGATTATATAAAGAATTTATCAACTTTTTTTTTTTCATCCTAACAAATTAATCAGATGAAAATGGGAAATACAATTCTTTCTAACCTCGTAAATTCTGTATCAAGTCATTTATGGGCAATCTAGAGATGCATTATTACCGCAACATTCCCTGCACCATAATTAGATATAATCCGTGCAATACTTACATGTGAAAGTTAGCTTTAAATGTAACCAATGATCGATATACAATTATACATTTAAGTACTAGATAAAGTCTTAAGGTTTTATAGTCTCTTTATAAGATTACTGAGTTGATGATGTTGGTTTGCAGTGGTTATATGTCTCCAGAATATGCAATGCATGGGCAGTTTTCTGTGAAATCTGATGTATATAGTTTTGGTGTCCTTATACTGGAAATTTTAAGTGGCAAAAAAATTAGTGCATTCGGTCAATCAGATACAGCTGAGGACTTGTTGAGCTATGTGAGTGAAACACATATTCTAGAACTCATTTTCTGTTATTATTTCCTATACATCAACTCTAAGTCAAAGGGAAAGGAAATTCATATTTTAAAAATCTTACCAAATTGATGCAGGCTTGGAAACACTGGAGCAATGGATCATACTTGGACGTGCTAGATTCGGATATGAGAGATTCTTGCTCGAGAAATGAAGTTATCCAATGCATCCATATTGGCTTACTTTGTGTTCAGGAAAATCCTGCTGATAGACCATCAATGGCAACAATAATTCTTATGCTTAACAGTGACTCTGTTACTTTGCCATCACCTCAAAAGCCACCTTTTTTCCTTCATAGTAGAACAGAGCAGAACATGCCAACAATAGGAGTGGAGTCAGATAAATCTTCTAGCGCGAACATGCCAACAACAGAGGTGAACTCAGATAAATCTTCAAGCACGTCAGTGCAATGTTCTGTCAATGAAGCATCAATTACTGAACTGTACCCTCGATAGTGTTTGTTGTAAGGAATTCTCCAAAGCTACTCTCTCTTTTCTAAAGTCATGGAACTTGAACACTATAATACACGACCATTCTCTAAGAAATTGAGCCTTCATGTATGGTAATAAACGTTTGCTATAATTTGTAAAATTAATTATTGAGAAAAGAATACAAGATAATGCTACCCTAGTTGTACTCAATTTTTATTGCTACAAGACTACAACAAACAGATTTGGGTTGTGGCTATTTGTCATGTTGGCGTCATTATTTCCGCTCACTATTTGCGAGCAATAGTTTACTCTTTTGTAGTACATCTCTAGCTGAATGTCGACACATCTTAAACACCTTATCTTTGTATGAGACTGCATCGGAGCTGAATATTAACAATTAGAAGACCACCATGTTCTTTAGCAATTAATACACAAATTGAGAGATTGTTAAACTACATGAAAACAGCAAAGCAAGTTAGTAGTGAGAAGGAATATGATAGACATTTGGGCCTACTAGCTATATGGTGGGACGTAACAAATGCCCTGCTTTTGTAACAATTAAGGAACTGGAAAAAGTTGTAGTTGGGAAGTAGAAACCCCTTCTCACAAGCAGGCAGGGAGATTTTGATCAAAGCCGGCTCAATCTTTCTCTACTAATGGCATGAGATTTTTTTTAATTTTTAATTTTTTAACTGGAAAACTTTGTAGGCACCACACAAGGATGATGAGCAGCTTTTAGTGGGGGCTAATGATTTGAGGAGAAGAAACTTCACTAGTTAAATTAGACCAAATTGTGCATAGGTTACAGGGGTATATGGGATTTTGTGATTTCATTGTTTCAACCTAGCAATGCTAGCAAAGCAGGGATGACTACTACTAAAAAAACAAAACAGTAAAATTCTCCATTTTTAGATTCTCATATTCCTCGAAATGGTCATTTTTCTTAGAAATGTATCTTGGCGTAAAGGACCGTGTTAGAGAATAATATGTTGAGATGGCAAAGGAGACAAAATTGGAATTTGGCAAGTGTATTGGTTGCCTACGCACACTTACTTTAAGGTCATCCCCCCATGTACAATGCTCCCTAGAATAGCAAAGTTGGGGGCCCAAATTGATCTCGATTCTCACTACTGGAAAGTGTCTTTCATTGATCAATTTTTTTCCCCATGAAGTAGCTGCGATCAAAGGGATTCCTTTGAGAAATTGGGACTCTATTGACGTGCTGATTTGGTTTGTTAACAATTCAGGGCAATATTCTATTAAAGTGCTCATGCTATGCTTTGTTTTGAAATATTCTAGCAGCATTCTTAGTTAATCCTAAAACAATTCATGATCCCACCACTTATTGAGAATTTTGGAAATTTCAAGTACCCAACAGAATTAAGTTATTCCTATGGAAGGCATGCAATGACCCCTATGCTCTATGGTCTTGCTCAGTGACTGGCGAAACATGTTGTAGAGGTTGCTTGTGTGAAGCATGCTTAAAGCTTCCCAACCTTCTCTTCTTTGATGTCACTGTTTATGTGCCTGACCTCCAGAGTAAACTTGACTTGTTGATCTGCACTACCAGTTGGTTTTTATGGAATCATAGAAATGAGACATGCTTGAGACTTTGTAATATGTGTTCATCTCCGGACACTTTGGTTCGGAAAGTAGCAAACTTTGCAGTTCATTTCTTCGAAATGAATGGGGGGAGCTTTTGTTTCTTAAGTCTGTACAAAGTGTTCTTGTTTTTGAGATTGGGTTACATTTAATTAGGTTTGCATTTAAACTTGTTCTTAAGAAAATATTTTCTATTACTGTATATTTTTGGTGTAATGATTATTTTATAAATATAAGTATTTTTGGTTGTGGAGGGCAAAGATCGGGTTTAAGTTTTTAAAAAAAGAGTATATACTCGAATTTGTAAAATTAAAAAAAAAGAAAAAAAAGAAAAAAGAAGAAGATATTTTCCATTTCCAAATTTCCGATATTTTCTCTGCTAATGACTTTTCTATTCTTTGGTTTTACTTTTCCACAACTTTAACTGGGTCCCTCCACAAGTCCTTTGTTTTGTTTTTCCTTCCCATGATTACGATATGATCACATTTATAAGGCCAGCAGGTTCTTGAATAAAAGTCGCTTCACGTGTTTTCAAGGATTGAATGTTATCCAAGACCAACCTCTACCGACGGATTCACACTCTCATCATTCATTTCTAAGTTCCTTGAACTCATTATTGACAGCCACTTCTTTTAACAAAACGACCGAAGGTTCAGAGTAATTTGCCTTCTTTCCATGACCCCAAAGTAAGATCAAGAGGTTGATATCAAAAGGAATTTGCCTTCTTTCCATGTTGCAATGCTAGCAAAGCAGGGATGACTACTATTAAAAAAAAAAAAACAGTAAAATTCTCCATTTTTAGATTCTCATATTCCTCGAAATGGTCATTTTTCTTAGAAATGTATCTTGGCGTAAAGGACCGTGTTAGAGAAGGTACTAATTTGTTGAGATGGCAAAGGAGACAAAATTGGAATTTGGCAAGAGTATTGGTTGCCTACGCACACTTACTTTAAGGTCATCTCCCCATGTACAATGCTCCCTAGAATAGCAAAGTTGGGGGCCCTAATTGATCTCGATTCTCACTACTGGAAAGTGTCTTTCATTGATCAATTTTTTTTCCTCATGAAGTAGCTGCCATCAAGGGATTCCTTTGAGAAATTGGGACTCTATTGACGTACTGATTTGGTTTGATAATAATTCAGGATAATATTCTATTAAAGTGCTAATGCTGTGCTTTGTTTTCAAATATTCTAGCAGCATTCTTAGTTAATCCTAAAACAATTCATGATCCCACCACTTATTGAGAATTTTGGAAATTTCAAGTACCCAACAGAATTAAGTTATTCCTATGGAAGGCATGCAATGACCCCTATGCTCTATGGTCTTGCTAGTGACTAGTGAAACATGTTGTAGAAGTTGCTTGTGTGAAGCATGCTTAAAGCTTCCCAACCTCCTCTTCTTTGATGTCACTGCTTATGTGCCTGGCCTCCAGAGTAAACTTGACTTGTTGATCTGTACTACCAGTTGGTTTTTATGGAATCATAGAAATGAGACATGCTTGAGACTTTGTAATATGTGTTCGTCTCTGGACACTTTGACTCTGAAAGTTGCAAACTTTGCGGTTCATCACTGCTATGACTTTTCTATGCTTTTGTTTTACTTATCCACAACTCTGATTGGGTCCCTCCACAACTTCTTTATTTTGTTTTTTCTTCCTATGATATGATCACATTTATAAGGCCAGCAGTTTCTTGAATAAAAGTCGCTTCACGCGTTTTCAAGTATTGAGTGTTATCAAAAGACCAACCTCTACCTACAGGTTCGCACTCTCATTATCCATGTCTAAGTTCCTTGCAGGTCCCATTATTGACAACCACTTTTTTTACAAAACTCCAAAGGTTCAAAGTAATTTGCCTTTCCATGACCCCAGAGTAAGATCATGAGGTTGATATCAAAAGGAATTTGCCTTCTTTCCATGTCTCGATGATTATCCTTGTGCTCCTTTACTTGCTTAGCAGCATAATTAGTGAAGCTGCACCAACTTACCGATCCCACTACTGTTCAGATGCAACTTTCACCCCCAACAGCACCTACCAGTCCAACCTCAACCTCGTCCTCTCTTCCCTTTTCTCCAATTCCTCCATTGAAAGTGGTTTCTATAACATCACCGTCGGCCAAAACTCTTCCAACAACAAAATTTACGGCCTCTTTCTCTGCCGTCGCGATGTCACCACCGAAGTCTGCCAAGACTGCGTGGCCACAGCTACCAAAAACACAGTCCAACAATACTGTCCTAGACGAAGAGCGGTCGTGATATGGTATGACGAGTGTATGTTACGCTACTCAAAACCAAACTTCTTCATTATTATGGATGATCCAAGTTTTTCTAAGTGGGACAACTCCACTGTAGCTGAAGTAGATCGCTTTAATAAGCTACTAGCAACCATGCTTCATGACTTGGTGGCACGAGCCCAAAGTGCTCAGCTAGTTAGGGAAAAACTTGAATAGTCCCGGAGCAGTGCTCCGGGACTACCTAAGTATAACCCGGTGCTAAGATGTTTGCTACGAAAGAAGCCAATTTTTCTTCTTCGCTAACGCTGTATAGCCTGGTTCAGTGCACGCCTGACATCTCCAGCTTCGATTGTAATAAGTGTCTTTGGGGAGCAATAGCATACCTGCCGAGTTGTTGTAGTGGAAAGCAAGGGGCTATGGGTTTATATACTAGTTGTAGTGTTAGGTACGATGTGCATCCATTTTACCGGATCATACCTTCACCACCCGTACCACCGCCACCCCCATCTCCACCAGTTTTGGTCACGAGAACCCATAATTGTAATAGCAAAACTCACTACAGCAAATGCTAAAACTTCTGCAAATTGGTTTATTTGCTATTGGTGATACTTTAATTTGTAATTGGTCTTACCACATAAAGTGAATGCAGCGTCACAATAAATAAATCTTATTAAACATTTTAACTTTTGAATGCAAAATATAATTTATAGTACTTTTAATAATTTTAATTTGTGCATCAAGACCGTTTAGTATATTGTAGGGTTGGGATTTGTGGCCCAAGCCCAAAACAATTAATTTGTAGAGTATGGGTGAAAGAACTAGGTTAAGTATTGGATTGATAACAATGAATCACAACTTTCAAACACAAGCCAACATGAATTTACACGTAAAACCTGAAATCCGAAGAGCTATACTATTGTTTATCTGATGAACAAAGGACTTAGAGTTACAATCAAGTTCTCTCTTTCTCTCCTTTGTTCTTCCTCCCTCCCCTTTCTCGTTAGGAGCTTCCTTCCTTTATATAGTCACCCTTCTCCTCATCTCTATCGTCCACTTGTTCCTCATCCATGAGTTTGCTTGAGTACATGTCACGTCAAACATCTTCTTTTAGCTCTGTGTGAGTGGCGGTAGGTTAGGATGCATTGTTCAGGAGTCTTCTCCACATAAATGCGGCTAGAAAAGTTGCTGCAGTGCATTAAATACGGTGGTAGCAGCTTTCCCCTTAGATATTTTTCCATCCTTATCGTTTCACAGCATACTCAGAGCTTATCTTGATCAGGTGGAGTACTTAGAAGGTCATTTTGGCCTTTCACACACTCAATTGATTTAAAATATTTGCGTCAGAGGATTACAACCTCTTCGGACAGGAGATATTCTCTTCGGATTGTAATAATTCTCCCTTCTGAGGGTTTCACTTCCAGATGGGCCCTGCCTTTTCTATCTTTTTCTTCTCGGTCGCAAAATAGCTCTCCTATAGGCCTTCGGCCCATTATGTTGGGTTGGGCCCTTTTCCCCCCACATATATCAAGGACTCTCTTTGGCCCACTTTTTTTTTTTTTTTTTTTTTTTTTTTTTTTTATTCTATTCTATTTTGAGATGTCCTAAAATATTGTCTTATTTCTAAAAATAAAAGTCATTAATTTACTAATATTTCTATTATACCCTTATTAATTTACAAATTCAGTTTTTTGATAAATTTTTTTAAAAGTAGTTTTGAGAACTTATACATTTTTAAAAGATAGATAAGACAATAAATGATGATTCCTTACAAAATTTCACTTTTCAAACAAACAAAAAAAAGTGGGACGGTGGGAGTAACATTTTTTTTTTAATTTTTTAAAAATATATATATATATATATATATTTTTTGCTGAGTTCATATTTTAATTGACCTTTCTTATGATGAATCAATTTTGGGTATAGTGTACACAATGAACATTTTTATTTCCTTTTCCTTTTTTAAAAATTATTAATACTATCATTCTTATTTTAGGACACTAGGGCGCATGAATCTACATTGAATTGACACTATATTAGGAAGTCAGAAATGCCATTTTGTTACGCTCATTTACAATATTTTAGTGATTATGCAGGGAAAAGGCAAAGCTCATCTGTAAGGATCATTGCCATAGTTACATCCATTGCTGTCTCTGTGGTGCTATTAACTATGGTGTACTGCTTCAGCCGTAGGAAATTGAAAAAGAAGTACAAGGAAGATGGTAATTACAAACATTTTTATTGATTTCAACAAATGTGTTATTCTCTCATGTCTGTACGTGTTGCTTTTGTAGAGTATTTCCTTACGTTTACCTTTTGGATGTGTAGCTGCTAAGGAAATTACAGCTGAAGAGTGTTTAATATTTGATTTGGCTACACTTAAAGCTGCCACGAACAATTTCTCAGATGAAAACGAGCTAGGTAAAGGAGGATTTGGTGTGGTTTACAAGGTATTAGACTAGTAATTTTTTCCCCTTGCAAATAGTAGCAAATTTAATGTATGCAAAATCTGAACAGTTCTAAATTCAGAAAACTTTGGCTTTGGGACTTTCATAACTTCTACAAGCTGTTCTAAGAGCTGCTTAAAGCATTTTACAGGGCACATTTCTGGGTGGACAAGAGATAGCGGTGAAAAGGCTCTCAAGTAGCTCTAAACAAGGTGTAGAAGAATTTAAGAATGAAGTTTTATTGTTAGCTAAGCTTCAACATAGAAATCTAGTGAGGCTATTGGGATTTTGCTTGGAAGGAAAAGAAAAAATACTGGTCTATGAATATGTGCCCAACAAAAGCCTCGACTATTTTCTATTCGGTCTGTTGGTTCTTACCATTTGTCTAATTTCCTTGTGTTATATGAAATGCATGATTTCTTTTAAGATTATAAGCATCAAGCTGTACCAAATTTATTCCTTTTACTTAGGACAGGATTAAGTTGCAGGAGATTAAAATATCTCTTAATCTGTATTTGTCTTTTTAAATTGAAACAAATTATACATTTTAGCATGGAGATTGACTTTAATTCATATATTCTAACTTGAAATTGAATTTTTGTAGATCCTAATAAGCAAAGACTATTAGATTGGTCAAGTAGATACAAGATTATTGGTGGGATTGCACGAGGGATTCTTTATCTTCATGAAGATTCTCGACTTAGAATTATACATCGTGATCTTAAAGCTAGTAACGTATTGCTAGATAAAGAGATGAATCCAAAAGTTTCAGATTTTGGCATGGCAAGAATTTTTGGAATTGACCAAACTCAAGATAATACTGGCAAGATTGTTGGGACATAGTTAAGTGCCAAATTATAGACATTTTTTAACATTCGTTTTTAGTGTGGAAATAACTACCATAAATAGGGGGAAAAAATGGTCTTTTCATTAAAAAAACACCTTCAGAAAGGGTAGATCTAAGGAACTTTTCGATGGGATATAATGCTTTTAAACCCAAGTAAAATAAGCAATTCTGTCTTTGTTTGGCTTGATCCAGATTGATGTATTATTCCAACCAAATAAACACAGAAAAAGAGGGGAAAAAAATCATTCTAGCACCTCACAAATTACATATCAAGCTAACAGCTTGAAATTTAGAGATGCACTTGTTCCAATTACTACTCTGTAGAATGCATTTGTGCTTATATTCTTATGAGATATACAGAGTACGTTATCTTGGATTCCAGTTAGTCCGAATGTAACTAATAATTTTATTTCTAGTGGTTATATGCCTCCAGAATATGCGATACATGGATTATACTCAATGAAGTCTGATGTATATAGTTTTGGTGTCCTAATATTAGAGATTATAAGTGGGAAGAAGAATAGTTCATTCAGTTCGCCAAGCACTTCTGAGAACCTCTTGAGCTATGTGAGTGTATATTGAATATTGCAAATCTTTTATTTTTATTTTTGTTAACAAGATCGAGAGAAGGCTTACGAGAATATTTGGGCAATTGATGCAGGCTTGGAAACATTGGAGGGATGGAACATTTTTGGAGCTGTTGGATCTGACTCTCAGAGATTCTTATTCAAGAGATGAAGTCAAGAGATGTCTCCATATTGGCTTACAATGCATTCAGGAAAGTTCAGCAGAAAGACCAACTATGGCATCGATAGTTCTCATGCTAAATAGTTACTCTCTGAGTCTATCATCGCCTCAACGGCCGGCATTTTTCCTTCATAGCGGAACAGAAACTAGCATGCCAATAAAGGAGCTTCGGTCAGATCAATCTACAAGCAATGGAATTCCATCTTCTGTTAATGAATCTAAAATAACCGAAGTATACCCTCGATAGCGTGATTATTCAAATTTTTACATAATGCAAGTATCTATTTGAGTGAAGAAACAAGCCAAAATGGATCTGGAGTTTAATAAATCTTCAAGCCAATCAATAACCATAAAGTAGTTCCCGGGTCGGATTAGGCAGGTTCAGCGAAACCTTTGCAACCAAACCACAATTAACAGGTTGGAAACATTCTAAACTACGGCCGACCTAGCAACTTCCAAAACTGGTGGGATAGTTGAAAACTTTGGTTGTTCGACTTGATGGATTCGGCATGTTAGTTTTAGTTATGTGTTGTAAATTTATCCTTAGAAATTACTTTACAAATTCTGAATAAATTTCAAAAGTGAGAATAGATTATGAACAAATTATGAATAAATTATTTTGGAAGAATTTGATTGTTGTTCTTGTCAGCTTTCCCTTGAAATAAAAAATAAAGTAAAACTGCGAATGTATAAATCTAAAAAATAAAAAATAAAAAGTCTCACACACGCGAAGCTCGTGTGATGAGGTTATAGGCCTATCAAACATATAGTCCCGATGCATAGGCCATGTTTGAAAACGTGGCTATATATAAACCAAATGGACCTATAGTCATGTTTTTAGGAGCTACAGCCACATCTTAGAAACACAGCTATAACCCGCGTTTTGTGTAGTGAAATAGGATAACATCTATCGGTCAAAGAAAAAAAAAAGATAATAAATTAAATCACAAGCAAATAGAATCAATCCCATAAAGCAAAATTTCAACACGAAAATTCATCAACCTAAGTAAAGATGCAATAAAGAATTAAAAATCCACCATGAGAGAGAGAGAGAGTATTTATCTTTTTGTGAGAAAAAATATGGATTGAATGGAAAAAATAATAACAATTTTTTATAGTAAATAAAATAGGGAGAAGAGGGAATAAGGGTTTCTCTTGGAACTAGTTTGGAGAGAAACCTTTCAAATTCCTTTTATATCTTTTTGTTGGATGTAAATTTTGAAAATCTAACAGTTAGATTGCATGTTCTTTATGTTTTTATAACATTGATTTTGATTTTCGTTCAAATTTGGATTTTATTTACTATTCTATCATTAAACTTATTTTTTATGCATTATTTTAGTTTTCAAAAATTTGAAATTTAAACATTTAACTGATGACATAGCTATTGATCTTTGATTTTCTTGAAATTTTGTAAACACAAAGGACATAATAAGAATATACAATTTAGTAGCATGGTTTTAAAAATTGGTACTATAAAAAAACCAAAATTGAGAATGATTTTTGGTTTTATGATCGGAACGGGGTTGGATCAATGGTCGAACTGATGTCATAAATAATTAATTAATAATTATAAAAATAAATAAATAAATAATTTTATAACTAAAAATTAAATTAAATAACCGTAAAACATTAAACCTTAACTTTAATTTATATATTAGACAGCCAAACTCAAGCCACTACAAAAAGTATTTTAGTTATTCTTTCATCTTTCAAATAACAAAAAGTCATCGGTGAGTAGCAATATCATTGCCCATTGATATTTCTTTCCCACCACAGATCCGACCTTTACACATTTTTTTTTTTTTTTGAGAATAAACGGCAAAAATTTATTCAAATGAAGAGTAAAAATAAACAATAACAAGGCAGCAATAGGGAGAGCCGAAACAACCTGACTAGCTACGGAACATTTCCTACACCTAACAAAGATAGCAACTAAAAGAAAGATTACAACAAGGAAAGCCAAGGGAAACAAAGTTATCTTACAACCTCAAGACAAATTTCCATAATTAGCTTCCAAATATTCTATGGCATGAGCTGCAGTAGACCTGGCTAGAGAAGAGGGGTCAGGACATGGAGTACCATAGCGAGCCTCATTCCGCTTATTCCAAATCATCCAACTGGTTGTGAAAAATATTGCAATCTCTGGGTCATTTTTCCTTTGCATAACTTGATTAGCCACATCCACAAATGAAAGATTTGTGGAATGAGACATAGTCCTCCATAAGCATGTGGACTTCCAAACCATATCATAATATGTACAGCTTAGCAGGATATGGTCCATTGACTCCACCCCACCCACACAACAATCACAACCAGCATTCAACAATATTTTTCTTCTAGCATGATTAACCATTGTAGGCAGTATATCCCTACAAGCTCTCCAAATAAAAGTTTTGATTTTATTACATACCTTGGCTGCCAAAATTGCTTTCCAAGTTTTATTGCACTGTGAGTAATTGGATGATTAGCCATGAGAAGATCTCAATTGTTGAGTTTGTATCATCTTGTATGCACTTTTTACCGAATATTCACCCGTGTTTGTGTATGCCCAAATTTGGATGTCTTGCACCACTTTATTGCTCAAAGGGATGGCTTTAATAACTTCGGCTTCATGTGGGAGAAATACATGATCAATCATGGATACACGCCAAGATCTAGTAATTGGATCAATGAGGTTATCCACTGTGGCCATTTTTGACATTGTGGAGCATGGGGTTACCACTTTGAATGATGGTGGAGTTGGAAGCCATCGGTCTTGCCAAATTCGAATTTTATTTTCAGTTCCTACTCGCCATCTCAAACTGCTGTCCAAGATAGATTTGGCAGCCACTATACTTCTCCATGCAAAACTCCCTGAATTAGGTGAAGGAGCATCAAAGAAAGATGTGTTGGGAAAGTACTTTGACTTGTAGACTCGATAGAACAAGGAATGGGTATTTTTCATTCTCCAACCTTGTTTGGCTAACATGGCTAAGTTGAAAGAATGAAGCTCCCAAAACCCAAGTCCTCCCATTGACCTGGACATACAAAGTTTAGACCAACTCAACCAGTGAACTTTCCTTTCTTGCATCTTTTGACCCCACCAAAATCTACTCATCATCCCTTCAAGTTCTTTAAGCAAACCTTTCGATAACAAGAAACATCCCATGGTAAATGTGGGGATAGCTTGTGCCACGGCTTTAATCAAAATTTCCCTTCCAGCCTGAGACAGCATCTTTTCCTTCCATCCCTTTAGTTTACTCCAGACTCTTTCAATGATTGGAGCAAAAACTGCCTTTTTGTTACGCCCCACTATACTAGGTAGCCCCAAATGCTTCTTAAATTCTAGGATTGTCTCTGCACCCAATGCTTGTTTGATTACTTCTTAAGTCTTAAAGCTAGTATTGCTACTAAAGAAAAGAGAAGTTTTATCAGTATTAACCTTTTGTCCTGAAGCAGCCTCATATAAATTAAGCAAAGACTTGACTTGTTGGCACTCCTCTACTGAGGCACAACAAAATAATAAACTGTCATTAGCAAATAGAAGATGAGAAATACATGGACCACTTCTGCTAGCTGCCACTCCTCTTAGAATTCCTTCTGTTTCTGCCTTTCTAAGCAACGCAGTAAGCCCTTTAGCACAAAACAAAAAGAGGTAAGGTGACAGAGGATCACCTTGTCTCAGTCCTCTTGAAGGCAAGACATAACCTGTAGGATTGCCATTAACTATAATAGAAAAATGAGCAGTTGTTATGCATGCCATTATCAATTGCACCCATTTTGCATGAAACCCCATTTTCTCCATCACCCTTTTTAAATAATCCCATTCGACCCTATCGTAAGCTTTGCTCATATCCAATTTAATAGCTACCTGACCTATCTTGCCCCCCACCCCCCTCTTTTTTTTCATGCTATGCAAAGTTTCATATGCAACTACTATGTTATCTGTAATTAATCTCCCCGAGACAAAAGTGCTCTAAGAATCAGAAATTAATTTTGGGTGGATAAGCTTCAGTTGGTTGACTAACATTTTAGATATGATTTTGTATCTCACATTACACAAGCTAATGGGACGATATTGTGTGATTAATTCAGGGTCTTTGGTTTTGGGAATTAGTGCTATGTGGGTATTATTTATATTATGAAGTATGATACCAGAATTTAGACAAGATAGCACAGCATTGGTTACATCAGCACCCACTATATGCCAAAACTTTTGGAAAAAGAAAGCAGTCATACCATCAGGGCCTAGAGCTTTTGAAGGATGCATTTGAAATAAGGCGAATCGAACCTCTTCTGGATGAAAATCTCTCACGAGCCAATCATTCATCTCCTCCGTAACTACTCTAGGAATATGGGCGATGACTTCTTCAATAGCATTTGGATTTGAAGATTGGAAGAGAGTTGAGAAGTGTTGAATTATCATCCTTTCTATGTTGCTTTGTTGCTCTATCACCATACCACCCATTTCCTTTAGCGAGACAATTAAGTTTTTTTTCCTCCTTGCAGCTGCTTTCGCGTGAAAAAAATTTGTATTACGGTCACCTTCACACAACCAACTGATACGGGATCTTTGTTTCCAATAAATTTCTTCTTTCTCAATTAAATTACAAATTTCATGCCTAAGGGCTTCACATTCAGCCCACGATGCATCCCTGTTGTTTTCCTCAAGCACTTGCAACCTATTTCGCTTATCCTTAATTTTTTTGCCTAAAGAACACAATGAATTTTTACTCCAGGCTAACAACCTCTTCCTGCATTCTTTTATTTTATTACACACCTGGAACATAAGACTTCCATTGAAGGAAACAGACCAAGCATTTGCAATTGCGTCCTCACAGCCTTCATCTTTCACCCATGCTTCCTCAAACCGAAATCGTTTCTTATACATCCCAAATTGAGACTGCAATTGCCTTCTTAGTCGCACCCCAATGGCCACGTGATCAGAATTTGAAAAGCTTAAATGATGAACATCAAAGTGAGGAAAAAGATTATACCATTCTTGATTAGCTACCCCACGATCGGGTCTAACATATACCTGATCCTGTTCATCTCTCCGATTGCACCATGTGAAACGAGCACCTTTAAAACCCATGTCCCTTAATCTACAATTGTCCAGCACTTCTCGAAAATTTGCCATTTGCCACTCACTCCTTGGTTCCCCTCCTTCTTTTTCATTCACTGAGAGTATCTCATTGAAATCGCCTATGCATATCCATGGCAATGTGACTTGTTGGTGAAGTAGGCGCATCAAATTCCATGTCTCAATAGGCTTCAATTTTTCAGGGTGCCCATAGATACTTGTCAATCTCCATGAAACCCCTTCCTTCTTTGTCACAGTAACATCAATATGGCTTTTTGACAAGGTCCTCAAGTTCACATCCCATTCTGAGTCCCAAAACAGAGCCAAACCTCCACTCATTCCAATTCTATCTACAGACACTGCATTATCTATTTTTAATTCATTCTTCACTTCTTCTATACCTTTCTTTTTAAGTTTAGTTTCCATCAGAAATACAATTCGGGGCCGTTGGCCTTGAATGAGCCTAGACAGTTCTCCAACAACACTTTTGTCCCCAAGTCCATGGCAATTAAGACTTAATATACTCATAATTCAGCTTCACTACAAAGGTTCAATAATCCAACACAAAACGCCTAAAACAGAGACCCTTTAAGAGATTGATTTACTTGTAGTAAGATGAGGTGCTATTGTAATGATATAGAAGCTCCCCCTTTTGCAAAGAGCTGACCCAAGGAATGGAGTGGTCCACGGAGCAAGAAACTCACCCAACAGCAAACAAATCTTCAGAGACCTTGAGATCAGAGCCCAGAAACAAACCTTTAGAGATAAATCTTCAGATCGGAGCCTGGAGACCTTGAGACGGCAACCTCTATCAACAACGAAACCCACAAAATGGGCACGGGAAACCCACGCAAAGGAAACAAAGAAGAGCTCGTGCGAACGCCAGCGGGAAACAGAAATGTGAGCCGAGATAGGGTGCTAGAACTCAATCCAGAGAGAAGGAGAGTAGGATGGGTGACCTCCTGGGAAGTCCTCGTGTTGCACCTTTACATGTTGATACTCCACCCACAGCATATTTTGAAATCTTACACCCACACCTTGGTTAATTAAAAGCTCTATACTTCTGGTTTCTTCTTTCACTTTTTTCTAGTTTTTCATCTCTTTGCCTTTAATATTCCCTTTCTCGTCAATATATGTGCATCAGTGCATGTGCAAGTATACAAGAGCAGCAGGCAAAGCTCTTAAACTGAAGCGACAGATTGTACTTGCATCTCTTTGGTTTGGGCTTCCTCGGTTCTTCCTCAACTGTGTCAACTCATAAATAGTAAATTTGATGTTTTTGGTGTCAATGTGGGCGTCTTAGGCTTCACAGCTTTAGACTTGACAGCATCTTCAAAGTCAAAATCTCTCTTCTTCTTAAATTTGAAACAAAATCTCTATCCTTTTTTTTTTTTTTTTTTGTCAAAAACATAGTGGCTGAAAAATGTTAATGAACAAAGCAGCTTAAAACGGTTTAACTTGTACCGATTTTCGGTTTTCCCGTTAAACCGGCAGTGTTTCCTTTTTTTTCTTAATTTTTGGTTTTTAGTAATAGCTAGACTGAATTAAGGTCAATTTCTGGTTGAACCGGTCAAATCAGCCGGTTTAGTTCAGTTTTTAAAACCATGTTCAATAGTTAAATTTTTAAAATTGATATTAAATAAAAAAAAATATCGATTGAATTTGGAGGTTTATATCCAAATTAATTTGGAGAAAAACTCTTTTTAATAAAAAGAGTCAAAATAAAAGTAAGATGAATGGATGGAGGTATTGTAACCTTAAAATATAAAATAGTGGAGAGATAAAAATGTAAAAATGAGAAAATTTAGAAGAAGTGTAATTGTAAAGTAAGAAATTAAAAAGAAAAAAAATAGTTAAAATGGGAGAAAAAGTATTAAAAATAAGCATAACAGCTATAAAATTAAATAAAATTGCCTCAATTAATTTTTCAAAGTCAACTAAGAATATTTTGGTTCTCAATAAACCAACTTTGGATGTAGAAGGTGGGGGTGGGTTTGGGTTCAGAGTCCTTGGTTTCATTTCATATGTGATGGGACAATTTTTTATTATTTTACAAATGGGAAACTAGGAAGGGAAGCTGGGAAAAGAAGGAATGTGTGTCAAAGTGAGGCGCTGAAAATACACGTGGCATATGTTAGACCATGCAACATGGAAGGAGCATAAAGTGTGCGATGACATATTCGCCTACTATGCATTTTTATTTTTGTCTTAACCAAATTCATTTGACCACTCGTTTTTACTTACCTGCCGCATAGGAACTTGTCATATGTATATAGGAAGGAAAATTCTTTTCTTAGGAAAATTATTGGTAGTTTCCTAGCTCAGTTCCAACATAGAAAACGACATGTGCTTAAAATTCAACAAAGATTTTTCCTGATCGCCGACTTTCTATGATTTTCAACACGGCAGACAAAATTGATTACATTTACATCATACTATGTTATCTTCTCCATAAACCTTCAAGTCTTCATGATTTCAACAATCATTTTGCCCAAAACATGGCTTTGATTTCATCACCACTACTTTTTTTCCTTTCTATGGTGTTCATGCTCATTTCTCAAGCTAATGCACAGTCAAGCGTCTCCCACTTCTGTTTATACGATCAGGGTAATTACAGCACTAGAAGTCCCTACGAGGCAAACCTCGATCAAACCCTCTCGGACTTGGTCTCTTCCACTAACGAAACCAATATTAAAGATGGCTTTTACCCTTACTCTTACGGCCTAGTCTCTGACAGAGTTTATGCCATTGGACTCTGTAGAGGAGATATTAAGGAAGACCTCTGCCGTAGTTGTCTCAATGACTCAAGAATTGCTCTCAAACAGCTTTGTCCCAATCAGAAAGAAGCAATAGTATGGTACGACAATTGCATGTTAAGGTACTCCAATCGACCTTTATTATGTATCCTGGAAAATCAACCTGCTTTCTCACAATGGACCACCAGTACTGAGAATGTATCGAATGTAGATGGGTACAGCAAGGTGATAAAGAACTTGTTAGATGGGATGATAAGTGAAGCTGCCTCGGGTAATTCTTACAAGTGTGCTACAAGAACCTTAGTCGCACCAGACTCATCCAACACCACAATTTATGCCCATGCGCAATGCACTCCCGATTTGGTTGAGACGGATTGCATTGCATGCTTGAAAAATATTTCTGGACAAATTCCACCATGCTGTCTTGGAAAGGAAGGTGGGAGATATTACACACCCAGCTGTAATTTTAGGTATGGTACCAACGCTTTCTTTGACCTCACAGCTGATGCATCATCGCCGGAAGGTAAGATAATCCTCTGAATACTTCACTTTCCTAAAAAAATTATTCGTTCTTATTCGTTTTTCATTGAATGGGAAAATCTTTATTTCTTGCTCTTGGGGTACATGTTCTTCTTACAGGGAATACAAATGTTTTGAAATGGAGAAAGTAAATTTTACAATTTCAATTTTATTTTAGGGATCTATCATATGATGTAAAATTCTAAATAAGATTGCATTGAACACACTTTTAGATTGCTATATTGAGGAAAAGTTTGTGTATAAAATTGAGGAAAAGGTTAGATTGCTATATTTATTTATGAAAGTTTCTTTTTTGCTGGCAATCCAAAGGTTATGTTGCAGTGTATGTTGTCTCTTTTTTCTTTCTTTCTATGGATTATTTCTTAATATATTAAGTTTTGCATATCAATTCTTCGCTTTGTTCTATAATTTTTCTTCAGTAGATCCAGTTATCCAAAGTATATGTTAAAGTATTGTTTTTTTCCTCTGGAATTGCTTCAAAAGTATGTGGTAATAAGTTGTGATTTGTGTGTCAACGATGACAATTGGACAATTCCTCCCACTCTATATGGATGCCTCAAATTCAGAAAATAGATGTCTCAAATTAATAACAACATGCTTTTGGTTTTTGCAGGAAAGCAGAGAAGTACAACTCGAACTGTCATCATCATTATTGTTCCGACGGTTATAATAATTACTATGATAATTGTCATAAGTATTTGCATCATTTTGAAAGTGAGGAGGCCAAAGGATAAAGTTGAAAGTAAGTTCAATTATTGCTTGTAATTTGAAAGCTATTCTTTTATATTATCAAACAGCTTTAAAATGTGAAGCATATATAGGATTGCATGAATTTTTTGAGTATTAGTCAAAATTGTGAGCAACAGTTGATCCCATGCCTCATAAATTTGGCATGAGGGAATGGGAAGATATACATTCTTACGTATTTGGAAAATTATTTCTTGTGGAACAAACTTTCTATGGTGAGATATATATGCATAAGGTCTATTTTTAAGAATATTCTCACGCAAAGTTGGAATAGTTGTTCATAATAAAAGCGGCAAAGTCTTTAATTTTGAATCTTTAAGAGAGGAAAATCCCTTAGCTATGTATGGTTTGGGGTTGTTAAAATCCTGTCTCACTTTTATATCCTAAAATCCTGTCTCACTTTTATAAAAAAAGGGACATGATTTATGAAGGTTGCGAAGGGAAAAATATGAAGTGGAACACTTAATGGGACAAACGATTTTTATTATATTTCAAGAAAAAACTAGAAACCATAGCTTTGTTTTTGAATGAACCCTTGGTTAATAATTTCAAATATCTTTGTAAAACAAGATTGTGAGCTTTGCTGCAAAGATTTTGATTGGCCCTTTTCCGTAAGTAACCTTTCACCCACTACAGCGTACGATATATCGTCTTCTTCCTCTTATGAAGCTGAGGATGAAATAGCAAGTGTGGAATCCTTACAAATTGATTTCAGCACAATCAGAGATGCCACAGACAACTTTTCCGACGCATTCAAACTTGGGAAAGGTGGATTTGGGACAGTTTATAAGGTAGGAAACCCTCAGGGTATCAAAAGAATTTTCAATAATCCGCTTAAACTTGCAAAACTATTTTTTTTTAAAACAATTGAAGTTGATTTTGATTGTTTTATTTATGTATTGCTCTCACATGTTTCAGGGTAAGCTTTCCAATGGACGAGAGATAGCTGTGAAAAGACTATCAAAGATGTCTAGACAAGGAGATCTACAATTTAAAAATGAAGTCATGTTAGTGGCAAAACTCCAACATCGAAATTTAGTTAGGCTCCTTGGATTCTGCTTAGAAGGAGAAGAAAGGCTTCTTATCTATGAGTATGTGCCTAATAGAAGCCTGGATCGCTACATATTTGGTACAATTGCATTTCTACTTTTTTTTGTTCTTTTATATTGTAATAAAAATGATTGCATTTGGATTTTAAATCTTTTTCTTCATTCCCAAGAGTAAATTTAAAAATATTTCTTGTATAATACAATTTAATGAATATGCAGATCCAATGAAGCGTGCACATTTAGATTGGGAAAGACGCTACAAAATCATAAAAGGCATTGCTCGAGGACTTCTATATCTTCATGAAGATTCTCGACTTCGAATTATCCATCGTGACCTCAAAGCTGGCAATATTCTATTAGATGCAGAAATGAACCCTAAAGTTTCAGACTTTGGCATGGCAAGGATGTTTGTATTGAATCAAACTGAAGGCAGTACAAATAGAATTGTGGGGACCTAGTAAGTATCATGACAAGTTTTTAGAGCTAATGACTAGAATTGTGCATGATTTTTAAAAATGATTTCAATAGGCTACTTGTGTCGGAATGACACCAAAATAAACCATAACAAAGAAAGAAATAAAAAATAAAAACTCATAAATAATCATTAAGAGTTTTACTACCATTCAAATTGATTATTTGATTTATTGTTTTGATATGTAGTGGATATATGGCTCCAGAGTATGCAATGTTTGGACAGTTTTCAGTCAAGTCAGACGTCTTTAGTTTTGGTGTGCTAATGTTAGAGATTTTGACTGGCCAGAAAATTACTCGTTTTCATAATGAAGAAAACAATGAATACCTTCTAAGCTATGTGAGTATGAATGTCAAAGTATACATATCCCTTTTCCTCTTGAAAATATAAAATAAAAGTTAAGATGGAAAGTAAAACAATTTTTTCATTAACATGCTATGTGCACGTTGATATTTCCACAGGCATGGAAAGTTTGGAGGGAGGGTACAGCTTCAAATATCATAGATCCCATGTTGAAAGACAGTCCAATAACTGAAACGATGAGATGTATCAACATTGGACTGTTATGTGTTCAAGAAAATGTAGCTGAAAGACCTGACATGACTACAGTTGTTTTCATGCTTAGTGGCAATTGTAATACTCTTCCTGTACCTACACAACCGGCAAATTTTATGCTCAGCAATGATATATCAACCACTTTAATACAACAGGTATCAAACTGAAGGCAGTACAAATAGAATTGTGGGGACCTAGTAAGTATCATGACAAGTTTTTAGAGCTAATGACTAGAATTGTGCATGATTTTTAAAAATGATTTCAATAGGCTACTTGTGTCGGAATGACACCAAAATAAACCATAACAAAGAAAGAAATAAAAAATAAAAACTCATAAATAATCATTAAGAGTTTTACTACCATTCAAATTGATTATTTGATTTATTGTTTTGATATGTAGTGGATATATGGCTCCAGAGTATGCAATGTTTGGACAGTTTTCAGTCAAGTCAGACGTCTTTAGTTTTGGTGTGCTAATGTTAGAGATTTTGACTGGCCAGAAAATTACTCGTTTTCATAATGAAGAAAACAATGAATACCTTCTAAGCTATGTGAGTATGAATGTCAAAGTATACATATCCCTTTTCCTCTTGAAAATATAAAATAAAAGTTAAGATGGAAAGTAAAACAATTTTTTCATTAACATGCTATGTGCACGTTGATATTTCCACAGGCATGGAAAGTTTGGAGGGAGGGTACAGCTTCAAATATCATAGATCCCATGTTGAAAGACAGTCCAATAACTGAAACGATGAGATGTATCAACATTGGACTGTTATGTGTTCAAGAAAATGTAGCTGAAAGACCTGACATGACTACAGTTGTTTTCATGCTTAGTGGCAATTGTAATACTCTTCCTGTACCTACACAACCGGCAAATTTTATGCTCAGCAATGATATATCAACCACTTTAATACAACAGGGTAACAGTTACGGCGGAACCAAGTATGAGGTTTCAATAACTGAATTATATCCTAGATAATGTTTTATATTTGGGGCTATAAGCGATTTTGTCTATAAATTACGCTCACTACTGTATATCTGACAATATTTTGTCTATAGTTTTCCTGGCATTCTCTAGAAAACTATATCGTTTGAATCCTTTTCCGAATGTAAATTGTAAATACAGTTTTACTTCCGAAAATTTTGAAATTAATTATAAATTATCAACAAATTAATCAAGATTGACTGTATATATTTTTGAAATACAAACATATAAGAGAGAGAAAAAAAAAATTAATCTAAGCAATATCCATGGTCTTAAAAGATATTTAGTGGTGCCTCACCCTTAAAGAAATAATTTTTTATTTTCTTGGTACTCACACACACACTATATTGTGCTCTGTCTAGCATTACATCTCTGTCCACACATACACAGAGGCAAAAAAAAGTAGATTTGATCCCTATAAATATGGATTCTTACATTACCCTCGTAAATTATATTGAGTTAATAACTTAATATATTCCCTAGGTCTTACAGAGAATCTTTGTCATTATGACATCATCTCCTTAACGAAAAATGTTTATATGTTGTGTAATACTATAGACACATAAATATGCACAATTTTATGTCACAACTCACCACGTGGTGAGTTGTGATTGGTGGATGTGTGATGATAAACCATATGGAAATACACTTCTACCAATCACAACTCACCACTTGGCGAGTTGTAGCATAAAGTTGTGTATTTTTATGTGTCCATAGCATTACTTTTATATGTTTAACAGATTGTTTACATGTAACAAAATTAAAATAATAAATTATTTAATTAATATAAAATAAAATGAACACTTTTCTTTTTTGACCAAAAAAAAAAAAAATCTAAATAGCAAGATAGCAAACTATTACATATTTTAATATGGGTCTACTATTCTAAATATATTTTTGCTTATCAATAATAAAGGTGAACTTATTAACATATATAATACTTTAAAACAAATTGCATGTATGGGGTCATAGGTGGAATAAGTCAAAATAGCCATGTCACCAAACTTTTTTTTTTTTTTTTCTTCCCTTGTTTCTCTTTTCTTCTTACTTCAATTCCATTTCCACTTCCACTTCCACGTTGACCATTGACCTTTTTTTTTTTTTTTTTTTTTGGGTGTAAGTAACCAAACGGTTAAGAAAACGAATAAAAAAAAAATTACAGAAAATTATCAGTTTCGTAGTAACCCAACGGATAAAATTAGAAAATTTCGAAAGTCAAATAGATTATAAAAAATCTGAAGAAAAAACAGAGGATTCCAAAGCAACCAAAAATTACCAGCTGATCCCTACACTTAGTCAAATGACCAAAATAGAACAACCACGAAAAAAAAAATAAACAAAACTCAATCGAGGCAATAAATAAATAAAATTAAAAAAGAAAACAGAGACTGAATCTTTGTTATAGTTTTTTCTTATTTAATTAAAGAGAGAAATAGAGACACAGATCCTCATCATTTTCTACTAGACAATTTCAATGGACACTTTAAGATGAGTGTCTAAAAAGAAAGTTAATAGAGATGGTTATCAATCATCGTGGTTTGTGATGTTTAGGGGGTGTTTGGTACATATGTTTAAACAATAGTTTTCAATGTTTAAACACTAAAACACATACTTCCATGAAGCCTAATCAACACCTGATGCCTCCTCCTCCCCACCCCTCCCCACCCCACCCTCATCCTCTCCCTCAACCATCGCCATCTTTTTTTCCATTTTTGCCACCCTTACATATTTCTCCTCCCTCTCCCCTATGCTTTCCTCCACAGTTTAGGTTTATCCATATCCTTATCCTCCTCCTCCATCACTGCCTTCCCCATCCCCCACACTTCAAGGGTCTAACAATGTTTTATCTAAACAGCCTACCCTTGTACATGTACCTTTAGCCATACCAAATTCTCCTATCATAGAAACCTCACAAAGCATCCCTCCTAAATCTCAATCCTCTGACCATGGAGGTAGTAAGAGGTCATTTTGAACTAATGCAAAAATTTTTTCTTTCTCTTTTGATGGGGGGCAATCTGATTCGTATGCCATACATGAGACACGTCAAGATGTTAAAAGCTCTATTTGGATTGGATGTAAGGGCTGGAGTGGATCCTTACTTGTCTCATAGATGACTGGGTGCTTGGTCGTGATGTACTCTGTAAGAGATTTAGGGAAAATGGGAAATTGATAGAGTTCTGTGGGAGATCAAACAAATCCGGTTTTTGTGTGGTTATTACGGTATATTTTGGAGGGATTATAAGAGGTTGTATAATGATACCAGCAAGCTTCAATCGTGCTGGTTGGAATTTGTTTTAGAAAGAGCTAAGGAATTTTTTCTCTGGTGCAAAATCGATATCTATGGCCAAAGTATCATTCAATAATGGTGGTGGAGGTGGTCAGTCTGCTAGTGGTGGTTGGAGTGGGAAGATTATGTATGTTTATGGTAATCAACAGAAGATCAGGAATTTTGAAAAAATTGGAACTAAATTGGGGCAGTATGTGATTCATGGAGATCCTATAGTAAATGTTTCAGTTATAAATGGCAGACCCATGTGGGCATTTAATTTTAAGTTAACACCTGCTATTTTGGCTTTGAGAGTGTGCAAACCTGGGTGGGAGACATATCATGATTTGTGTGGGTGCTAAGGAGTTTAGTTGGCCTAAGGATTTAAGTGGTGGGCTAGAAGTAACAAAACTAACAGGTGGGCTTGATACAACCCGTGGCACTAGTGTCTTCAAAAAGTAAGGGTATTTTGGTCAAGCCCAACCCACTACAAGTCAGGTTTGATGCTCCATGTATGTGGGTTATAGGTGAGAGCTCGAGAGGAAGAACAAGTTGAGTTTTTGAGTCATCGGTGACAGCAGCACTACTGGAATCGGAACTTTGTGCCTCTGCCCTCATTGTCGATCCTCCTTATGTCGCCTCGGAGGTCACATAGTCTGTAAGGATAGAGGAAGATCACCCTGAAGAAGTGGCAAGTGCGATGGAGGCTTCCAAGTTTGGGTTCTTCGGCAAGGAAGTGACCAATTGGAGGATGAGAACTGGACTTTAATGGTTGGTTAAACATATATGCTGTAGGGGTATTTTGGGAAAAAAATCATTCCAAACAGAGGAAGCTCCTTAAATAGTAGTATAGAAAAAGATTACACAAGTGGCACAAAGACTCTCAAGAAAGTCTTTGTGCCTTGAAAGTCTCTTTGAAGGCTTCCATGCAGCATAAGAGCATTTACAATGAGTGTCAAATTGCTAAATTAATATTTTTAACAACACATGCCAAAAAAAAAAAAAAATAGAGCTACAATAATGATTTATTGCTAAATATTTTTGGCTAATTAAGCTAAAAAATAACAACTTTGAACATACATATATGGCATATGTAGGCTACGATAGAAATAAAAAAATAGTGGGATTCCTTAAACTAATAAAAGAACTCTATTGGGGGATCACAATTTGACACCCTATAACCACTTTAAAAACAGGCCCGCATGGTGTGATGTCGAATTCATAAAAGATTTGAGTGTGTCTTTCTCATCACTAATTTATTTTGAAGTGGAATGGCACAGCTTATTATCTGACAAACTCAATCAAAAAATAAAGGAATTCAGTTAAACCATTATGACCGACAAACAACAAACACCAATCAATTGTGCTTTAGTTTGTCCTTGCAGAATAAACTTTGATTCCTTGTCAAGTGAATTGTACTTTTTTGACAATTACATTGTCCCACCGCTATTCAGGAGAAGAAGAAGAAGAAGAAGAATGTTAGGACATATGTGATTCAATGTTAGGAACATATGTCAACATTTTATATAATTGGCTAATCTTTTGACAAAATATACTTTACTTATAATTGGGTAGATCTATGATGTGTTTAATACTTCAAGAAACAAGGTTTTAAATTCAAGTGTTAAAGCTATGCAAGTCTGTCCAAGAATCAAGTGAGAAAGTACCAGATTTCAGAGCTGTTTTTCATCCAATCTGTGGGTATATGTTTGGGTTTTATTTTCTCACAACCCTAAACATATATAAGGATTATTTTGAGGGCCGTAAAAGGTGATGAACAATTGCACAAGAACACAATTCCACAAGTGTGAAGAAAAGTGTAACCGGAAACCTAGTTTGCCCTAGTTCTTCTTCCTCTTCAAGAAGCTGCTGTGTTTGTACACTATAGAGTTTTGTGACCAAGCAACTTCATGATCTTTATCATGTGATGAACAGAAGAACTTTGCAGCCAACATCCTTCTTAAGCTGGTGATCAAGTCAAGTATTAGGATCCGCATAATTGCTTAGTCACATACTAGGAGCCGTGCATTAAAAAAGAGAGATTGTCACTACAGAATAAGTCCAATTGGGTATTGGGGTAAGGATTCAACTATAGGTTGGTATAAGGTACTGAGATTCCTTTACTTGTAACAGCTTGTTTTGATAATAATGGATTCTTGGGAGTAGTGATCTTAAAATCACTCGGTGGGGTTTTTTCTGTATAGGTTTTCCCCATTCGTAAACAAATCACCGTGTCAATTTAATTTCCACTGCATAATTAGTTATTTGGTGATTTGTTTGTGTTGCCACGCATTTTGCATGTTAATTTGATTAATCAATAAACTTGGCTAATTAATCAATTAATTCATCACAAGGAGTCGATACATTCTTGGCCTATAAAGTGGTATTAAAGCAAGCACACTCTCATTAGGGCTAATCTTTGCTGTGTAATCCATTGACCTCTGTTTGTCATGGATAGAGGACAGTCTCTTATTATACCTCATTTATTTAATGGCATTAACTATGTATACTGGAAAGTATGCATAAGAGCTTTTTTACAATCTTTAGATGAGAAAGTGTGGCAAGTTGTGGAGATAAACTGGACCAAGCCTACAGAAGCGCCGGCTGACTGGGATGATGCTAAGATCAAGGCAGAAAACTTTAATAGCAGGGCACTAAATGTTTTATTTAGTGTAGTCACTAATGAGGAATTTAAGAAGATATCCTCCACTGAAACTGCTAAGGAAGCATGGACAATTCTCTGGACAATCTATGAAGGAACCAAGGTGTTAAGGATTCAAGGCTGTCAAGGATTCAACGCTGTCAAGGAATTTAGAGGCTCACTACAAGCTTTGAAGGAATCAAGATGGAGGAGGACGAGTCGTTTGATAAGTTCTATGCCAAGCTTAAGGACATAGTAAACTCAGCATTTAATCTTGGGGAAACTATTATTGAACCCAAGATTGTAAGTAAGGTACTCAGATCTCTACCCGAGAGATTCCATGCCAAGATCAACGCCATTGAGGAATCAAAGGATATTGACAAAATTCATTTAACAGAGCTGGTTGGCAATTTGCAGACCTGTGAGTTGGGTTTATTTAGGATAGGGAAATCGAGCAAGAACAAGATCATGACATTAAAGGCCAAAAGCAACGATATTGATGAGTCTTCTAATGATGAAGATTCTAAGATGAAGTCCTACATCACCAGGCAATTCAAGAAGTTCATGAAGAATACCAACGCAAAGGGCTTCGACAAGGACCGTAGGCAATCTAGTTCCTCACAGTTCAAGAGCCAAGATAAAGGGAAAAATAATGCTAAGGATGATGGTTAATACACTGTTCCCTCAGGGCCAAAGTGTTTTGGGTGTCAAGGTTTCAGTCATATGAAACAAGAGTGCCCTATCTATCTCAAGACTATCGGAAAAAGCAAGACACTTGCTGTTACCTTGAGCGACACTGAGCCTAAGGATGACTCTGATAATGAGGATGATGGAATCCTAATTGCATTTACTACCACTGTAAATCCTACTGAGAGGATTGTTGAAGATGTGGATAAAGAAGATGAATTGGTGGAATCTAAGTTTAAGAAGATGGATGAATAAGATGACATCCACACGGCCTATGCAAAATTATACAAGGTCTTAGAAAAGCGAGAAGAAATCTCTACAAAGTTTGATAAGGCCAATCAGACTCTTGAAGCACTAAAATTTGAGAATAATTTCTTGGCTGAGAAAGCCAAAAAGCTTAAGGCAGAACTGCTTCAAGTCAGAGCTCAGCTAGAAAGGACTTTAAGTGCTAAGCTCGATGAGATGCTCAGTATTCAGAAATCTGCTTCTGATCGAACTAGTTTAGGGTATGATTTCTCTTCTCCTAGTATTGCTACTTCTAGCATTATTGTTTTTGTTCCTCATGCTAATAATGTTGAAATTGAGAACAATGCTGATGATAGAAAGAGTACATTGGGGGGTTGTTTCTATGTGGGTAATAATCTTGTCTCTTGGATGAGCAAAAAGTAGAATTCCATCTCATTATCCATTGTGGAAGCTGAGTACATCGCTGCCCATAGCTGTTGCACCCAACTTCTATAGATGCAAAAACTCCTCTATGATTACGGTTTTTGTCAAGAGCATCTTATCATCTACTGTAACAATACCAGTGCCATCAACATCTCTAAGAATCTGGTTCAACATTCTCAAACTAAACACATAGAGATTCGACATCACTTCATTAGGAAGCTTGTCGAACATGGTACTCTTACTCTTGAGTTTATTCACACTGATGATTAGAAAGCTGATTTTTTTACCAAACGGTTTGAATTTCTTCGCCAAAACATTGGTGTCATCTCCATGGATTGATCTCTCTTTCTCCTCCTTCTACCTCATGCATTTGCATCTAGTTTTATGAATTGCTTTGTCTTGTTTAACATGTTTTTGTTTGGTTACTTTTCAGTTTTGTTTTATTTTGTTTTTCATATAAAAATAAATTTTTTTTTGAAAAATCAGAAAAATACAAAAATAGTGTGTATTTGTGTACATTGGCACTTGTGTACCTTGGATGGTCATTGAAACAAAGTTTTCTAAACTTTGTATGTCTTGTAGCTTAGATGAGCATCTCTATGCATAACTAAGCAAGTGAGCTCTATGACATGTGTTTGTGATGAGTAAGATTAAGTAATCTCTTATACTTAACACTCGTATCACTTTTTTGGATAAGAAGGATTAGAAAATTCTAAGAAAAAGGCATAAATAACCATCTCACCACTGTTTCCCGCCAATCATGAAATGACATCCGTATGCTTCGGCATAGTAAAAGTGGAATGTCAAATGCTTAACATAATTAGGTATTTCTTTTCTCTCTCTTATATGCCCATGCATGGTTTGCTTAAAAGAAAAATATGCAAAGAAAAATAAAAGCAGCAAGAACAAAATGCTTTATATATGATTGCAAGCGTATATTCTATGAGATATGGGAGTTATAGAATGTACCTCGAAGGTGATAGTCTCTGTTAAACAGTTATGATTGTGTGTGAGTTAAAGTGATTTTCTTATATCTTAAATTGTCATAACATGTAGACACTTATGCAATCTTGTGATGTTTTTCACACACAACACGCAATATTTTTTGTTACTTTTGATAAATATGCAAGTACAATGTGATTGGATCATCATAAAGAATACTTGTGTTTATGTATGCTCACTAAATTGTCTTGACTTGTTTTTGAAATATAAAATTGGTTAGACTTGTTTAGTGTGTATGTGTGTTTTGGATCTAAATGCCCATCATTTTTATTGTTGAGAGATGATTTTGATAGCTTAAAATGTTGTTTGGATCTATGTTTGAGAAGCATGTTTGATTGTATTCATATCTGTGTTTTTCTCTTCCTTGAAAAACTGTTTTGAAGCAATCTTGATAGCTTCTTAATAACTCTCAACAAATAAGCTATCTATCGAGACCTTCTAGCTTTTCTTTATCGCATTCTCAATAGCTCTAGATAGCTAGTTCGATCAATTGAGAAACTTTCTGTTTCCTCAATACTTGCTCGATAGCTACCTCGATCCATCGAGCTTCTTTGTGTTGAAAACCTCTTGTTGGATCCTCAATAGCTCCTCGTTAGCTGGTACAATAGTTGAAACACAAGTTTTTAAACTTCAATAGCTTCCCGACTGCTCTTGATTGATCGAGATTTATGAGTTTTCTATATAAGGGGCCATCGCAATTTCTATCTCAATTCTCTTCGATCTCTCTCGATATATTGTCTTCTCTCCTTCTCTCAATCACTCAAAACTCAAGCTTTTCATTTTCCTCACTTCATTTTCAGTTTCAAGATCCTTGTTCATCATCTGGTATGATACTTTCTTCATCTTTATCATGCATTTTCATGATCTTTGACCTAACTTTTGGGGTTTTTGAAATTGTTTGAGATTTTTCAAAACTTTTGAGTTTTTGTTAAAATTTTAGGATGGGTTTTTTGTTAAAATGATCTTTAAACTTCATGCATTGCATCTGTTAGGTTCTAAGGTCTTAGGATTTTATGTATTTAGAACTCTAATTTGTAATGTTGGCAAACCATGATCAAAACATTGTATTTAGTCTTATGTAGACTTGCTCAAAGTCGGTTTAATATTGTAAAGTTGGAATCGAGTGGCTGCAGGAGTACTTGGGACTCTCGGCCTGGCTTGATCGATCGAAGAATAGACTCGATCGATCGAAAATCGCACAGGTTGAATTTTTGCAGAATTTCCAACTCAGCCCTACTTCATTAAACGTTTAGGGTTTTATGTTTTTACCCTAGGTATATAAACAAAACCATAGTCACATTTTTGAAGGTTGTCCATATTGTATTGTTGCTTATACATTGCTGTTTTGTGTGAATCTCGTGTGAGATCTTTGAGGAACTTTCCTTTACATAAAACTTAGGGTTTTCATGGTGGAGATGATTTCGACATCTTGAAGATCATTACTGTTGCAACCATTGGAACTTAAAAGAAAAGCAAGCGGGGAGCTTGTAGCTGATTGAAGAATTAAAGAAAGAAGTAGTCCGTGGATTCGGAGCCTGCGCGTGGTCGTGTCAGGAAGTTCTACTGGTGGGTAGCATTAGGAAGTCGAGCGGGGAGCTTGTAGTCCTTTTGTACGAACTTCAATTCTTTCATAGTGAATTCAGGTTAGCCTTGAGGATCGGTGGGTCAAATCCTCCCCAGGTTTTTACCGTGTGGTTTCTTGGGTGATCATATCTTGTGTTATTTATTTTCCGCTGCATTATTATTCTTGATATGATTGTTTGGATTGTTTTAACCTAGAATTGCTTAATTTGACTAAGTAACAACTTGGCTAATTAATCTATCAAAAAATATATTTATTTAAAAAAAAAAAAAAAAAAAAACCATATAAAGCCAAATCTTCAAAAACTCCCCCAATAAGTTGGAAATTATGTATAATAAACACTAGTTTTGACAAATTCCTACTCCCCGTTATGTACATTGTACAAAGAATAATTCTACTAGCTTATTATAAATTTGACTACAAATATGTGACATTGTGTCACATTAGCTATTTAAAAATAAAGCTATTTCATCGCAAGAAGCCAACATATATCTATTGGGGATTGTCGTGGAAGATATTAAACATCTAATTCGGGGTCTACAGTGGGTATCTATTTCTCACATAAGACGTAGTGGCAATAAGGTGGCTCATGTGTTAGCGTAACATGCTAGAACTATTATTGAGGATCTGTATTGGATAGAGGATTCCCCTCCTCTAGTAAGTGAACAATTGTATCAAGATGCTTGCCTTTTATAAATGAATGAATGAAGTTTCCCTTTCAAAAAAATAAAATAAAATAAATAAAGTACCACACTATATTTAGTTTTAAAAACTAAACAAAAAATATATTTATTTAAAAAAAAAAAAAACCATATGAAGCCAAATCTTCAAAAACTCCCCCAATCTCACTCATCGTTGGTATCGAAACTTCCTTCTCACCGCCAGCACCAATTTGATCTACTCTTCGGTAACCAAACCCTGACTATTCATATCTTCCTCACATCTTATATATCCTTGCATCTTCAAGTAATCCCCATCTCACTCAGCACCACTAATGAAGCCAAATTCGTTAGTCAATAGGTTCGTCTAGATGGAATCCGATCTGGATGCATTTGAGACCTGCAAGAGAATAACAATGGTGTTTTTCTCCTTCTCGTCACCGGCGTGGTGCCTACCAATGAGCCCCCAATGATAAAATAATATGTTAATTAAGAGAGATAATAAAATTTGAGATTCTATTTCAGTGTATATGGAGGTGAATCTATGTATTTGCTTGTATGAATTTATATCATCTGTTACGTTCTAAGGTCTTAGGATTTTATGTATTTAGAACTCTAATTTATAATGTTGGCAAACCATGATCAAAACAATGTATTTAGTCTTGTTTAGGCTTGCTCAAAGTCGGTTTATTATTGTAAAGTTGGAATCGAGTGGCTGCAGAAGTACTTGGGACTTTCGGCCTGGCTCGATCGATCAAAGGATAGGCTCGATCAATCGAAAATCGCACAGGTTGATTTTTCTGCAGAATTTCCAACTCAGCCCTACTTCATTAAACGTTTAGGGTTTTATGTTTTTACCCTAGGTATATAAACTAAACCCTAGCCACGTTTTTGAAGGTACTCCATATTATATTGTTGCTCATACATTGCTGTTTTATGTGAATCTCTTGTGAGATCTTAGAGGAGATTTCCTTTATACAAAACTTAGGGTTTTCAAGGTAGAGATGATTTCAACATCTTGAAGATCATTATAGTTGCAACTATTGGAACATAAAGATAAACAAGCGGGGAGCTTGTAGCTGATTGAGGAATTCAAGAAAGAAGTAGTCCGTGGATTCGGAGCTGCACGTGGTCGTGTCAGTAAGTTCTACTGGTGGGTAGCATTAGGAGGCCGAGCGGGGAGCTTGTAGTCCTTTTGTATGAACTTCGATTCTTTCATAGTAGATTCAGGTTTGCCTTGAGGATCGGTGGGTCAAATCCTCCCCAGGTTTTTCCCATGTGGTTTCCTAGGTGATCATATCGTTGTGTTCTTTATTATTTCCATTGCTTTATATGTTTTATATATATGATGTGATTATTTGATTGTTTTAACCTAGAATTGTTTAATTTGACTAAGTAACAACTTGGCTAATTAATCTAGGCTACGCAATCTGGTTGTTTTTAAGGGGTCTAAAGCCGTTCAAGTGGTATCAGAGCAAGTTGCTCTTTTGTTTGAGATTTTTTATCTCTGAGCTGATCCTTGACCCTGGTTGTCATGGAGCATGGATACTCTCTGTTTGTTCCTTCTCACTTTGATGGGAACAACTATGCTTACTGGAAAGTAAGGATGAAAGCATTCTTGAAATCCATTGATGAAAGGGTTTGGAATTCCGTTGAATACGGATGGCAGAAGCCCACTACTCCTATGAGTGAGTGGCAAACTTCTGAAAAAGAAGCAGTAGGCTTCAATAGCAAAGCTATGAATGCCATCTTCAATGCTGTTTCAATGGAGGAATTTAAGAGGATCTCAAATATTGAGGTTGCTCATACTGCATGGAAAATCCTCCAAACTGTGCATGAAGGCACAAAGGCAGTTAAGATCAATAAATTGCAACAATTGACTTCTAGATTTGAAAGCATTAGAATGTCTGATGATGAATCTTTTGATGAATTCTATGCTAAATTGAATGATATTGTTAATTCTGCTTTTAATTTTGGTGAAGTCTATGATCAACCTAAAATTGTTAGGAAGATACTTAAATCTTTAACTGAAGACTTTAGGCCCAAAGTGACTGCCATCACTGAAAGTAAGGATGTGAACACTATCCCTGTTGATGAGCTTGTAGGATTTCTTCAGTCCTATGAGTCTGACCTACCTAAAGTAAACAAATCCAAATCAATGGCTCTTAAGTCAGTTGATGATGTTGAAGGTAGTGGATTTGATGATGAGCTCTCTGCTACAGAGATTGCCTATCTTACCAAAAACTTTAAAAATTTTCTTAGGAATACCAACAGAAAGGCAAGAGGTACTTACACTGCTGAACCTAGAAATTTTAGGAAGAATGATCCCACTAAGGTTAATAACTTTGAAAAACCTAAAGAAAAAGTAGGTCAATCTTCAATTAATTCTTTAGGTCCTTAGTGTTTTGGCTGTCAAGGGTATGGTCATGTGAAATCTGAATGTCCTACATTCTTGAGGACTAAGGGTAAAGCTATGGCTGTAACCCTTAGTGATAATGAGGTTTCTAATGATGAGTCCGGTGGTGACGAGGATGGAAACTTCATTTCTTTCATGGCTACTGCTATAGTCAATGAAAGCATATCTGCTGAGGAGAACCCTTCTGATGGGGAACTCTCTGAAGATGCAGATCTTCAAGAGGCCTACAACAAACTTTGCAAAATTGCTACAAAGGATGCTATGAAAGTTAAACTTGGCCTAAAGAAAATTGATTCTCTTAAGCTTGAAAAGAAAAATCTGCGTGTTAAACTGTTTGATGCTAATGATCTTTTGAACAATGTTAAATCTGAGAACATGCTTTTGCTTGATAAAGTTAGAACTTTGGAACATGATTTATCTATTGCTAGATCTGCTAGTTCTAAACTTGATCACATGCGGAATGTTCAAAAGTATCCTTCTGATAAAACCGGGTTAGGATATGTTGAAAGCATCTTTGATTCTGGACCACATTCCATAAATTTTGTTCCTTCTTCCTCTTCTGTACCTTCTGTGAGTGAGGTTGTGAGTGAAACTGTTAAACCCCCTGTGAGTGAGGTTGTTAAACCTGTAGAAGTTTCACCACCTAAGAAGATTAGGGTAGACTTAAGAGAATCTAAACCTAAGGAGCCTACCAAATCTAAGGACAAGATGCATGGTAAACCTGTTTGGGTTTGTCATTACTGTGGAAAGTCTGGACACATACGTCCTAATTGTTTCAAGTTTCAAGCTGATAAGAAAGCAAATAAACCAAAAGTGTCAGTGCCTCAAGCACAAGATCCTATGGCACTCATTGGTGAATTGGTAAAGGTGTTAAACTTTTATTCCAATCCTGGAGTTGGGAATCACTCTAATGTGAATAAGAACTCCAATGCTCGTGGTGCATCTAAAAAGTTTTGGATGCAAAAGACTCGAACTAACTGAGTCTTTCTGGCATGGTCCTTGTGCTTCATTGCTCTATTCTTTTGTGACTATTGTTCTTTGGTTTTTGTGTTTTTTTTTTTTTTTTTTTTTTGTTCTAGGACTTGCATTGCATTACATTCATGCATTTCATTCTAGGATTTATTTGTTTTCTCTTATAATAATAATAAATAAATAAATAAATAAATAAAAAAGAGAAAAGGAGAAAGCAAAAACTATGTTTAACACTATTTTTCTTGATTTTTGAAAACAAGGTTGGTCAATCTATGTTCACATGTCATGTCTTGTGTACCTTATTTAACTTTGATGAGCTTATTCATTGCACTTGACTAGTTGAAACTTTGTAGTGTATGTTGTGTGGAAAAGATGTGTGTGGTTNTAAAAGAAAAGCAAGCGGGGAGCTTGTAGCTGATTGAAGAATTCAAGAAAGAAGTAGTCCGTGGATTCGGAGCCTGCGCGTGGTCGTGTCAGGAAGTTCTACTGGTGGGTAGCATTAGGAAGTCGAGCGGGGAGCTTGTAGTCCTTTTGTACGAACTTCAATTCTTTCATAGTGAATTCAGGTTAGCCTTGAGGATCGGTGGGTCAAATCCTCCCCAGGTTTTTACCGTGTGGTTTCCTGGGTGATCATATCTTGTGTTATTTATTTTCCGCTACTTTATATTCTTGATATGATTGTTTGGATTGTTTTACCTAGAATTGCTTAATTTGACTAAGTAACAACTTGGCTAATTAATCTAGGCTACGCAATCTGTGTGTTTAAGGGGTCTAAAACCGTTCAAGTGGTATCAGAGCGTTCTGTGCTGTTAGATGAACTTGATCCTGCCATTAGGGCAAATTTTGAGCGTCGGGGTTGGTTACCCTTGGTGGATGTTGCTGATCCTCCTCCACCTTCTGCCTTGATTAGAGAGTTCTATTCGAACATCTCTATCCGCATCTATGATTCCAACACTCTAGTTAAGAGGTGGATACGAGGCGTAGAGTACTCCATTATTCCTCGGGTAGTGGCTGATGCTCTAGGGGTACCTTTGGTCCAGCATCCTGTCTATCCTTATGATGAGTCTCCCGAGATTAGCGATGTTTTGTCGTACGTCACTGGTACTGCTGTCCAGTGGGGTTCTGATCCTCGGATCACTTCTGCTGAGCTCTCCAGGTTGCACTATCTGTTCTTTAGGATAGCTTGTCATTCGATCTGGCCTATTTCCCATGTTCACACCATTCCTCTTGAGAGGTGTGTATTTCTGTACGCTCTAGTTACTGATGCTCCTATTAGTTTTCCCCATCTTTTTCTTCGTTCTTTGAACGAAGTTTATAGGAGTTCATCTACTGCTCATGCTCTTGTTCATCCTATTTTCATTCATAGGATTCTTCTCTATCTTGATCTTAGTGGCTTTCCTTCCTCTGAGCTCGTTCATGTGATAGGTCCTATAGGTGCGTCTTTTCTTAGACTGAGGGCCGCTCATCTTCGAGCTGGTTCTAAACACCCTAGATCTGAGCCCTCTAGTAGCGCACCTCCTCCTTCTTCTTCTGCAGGTCTTGCTGGTAGAACTTGTGATTTATATCTTCTGTGACTCTTCACATAAATCACATACTATGCATCTCATGGACTATATGATAATGTCTGAATATTCATGTTACCATTATTTCAGATAATAATAAAACAAATTTATTAAACATAATATTAAGTCATACATAATGTCAAACACAATGTCATACTTAATATTATACATAGCATCTTACAATAGGATTTAAGGGCACCAATCCTAACACCTAACACAAATGTCTTCAATTTTACTTTTTGATTACTTGACTCTAGACATTCATTGAAGGAAGCTGGTATATCTTGGTGTCTTTCTTATATCATTACTTTTTATCTGCTCAAGATCTCTTCTGTTATAGTCTCTTGCCTTGCTTTTTCAGGTATGTCATTTGTTTTGTCAATGCAAGTCTTGTACAAGGTCAGTAAGCCCAACGGTAATTGCTCTAGAGGGTGCATTATCTAAGACCACTAATGTAGCATGGCAATAACAAGAATTAGATGCAAATGCATTAGTCATCTCAAACTCAAATTAGTGACAACTATTTCATGAGGCATAATCCCAAACGATTATTTAAGGCCTCATACTTATTCATATCATTCATCCAAACTCACACTACAAGAAAATGTATTTTTATTGATGAAAAAATTCGTCACTAAAAGTTCAGTTTTTTGTCACTAAGAACCTTTAGTGACGAAATTGGACTTTTAGTGATGAAATTCGTTTCATCGCTATAGCCCCATCGCTAAAAGTCCTGGCGACGAAAAATTTCGTCACTAAAGTCTGATTTGTTTAAAAAGTTAGCGACGAAAATGCTTCATCGCTAAATATTTTCTTTGCTAAAAATAGTATTTAGTGATGAAAATATTTCGTCACTAAAACCATTTTAGTTTATTAAATCATATTTAGTGACGAACAATTTCGTCACTAAAATTATTTTCGAGTACATATAGTAACGAAAAAATTCGTCACTAAAACTATTTTTAAGAAAATCCATGCACATATAGCGACGAAAATTTTCGTCACTAAAACTATTTCTTACAAAATTCCACTGCATTTAGTGACGAAATACTAATGATCCTTGGTGGTTAATTTGATCAATTTTGTGTTTGGTGGAAAATTGAAAATTCTAGGGTTTGTTCTTGATCCGAATTGGGGCTTTTGTTAAATTGGGTAGAATTTGGAGAAATTGGCTTATTGTGTTGGTGTAATTAAGCATTATAATCTATGTGCTGTGTTTTGTAATGCTCAATTCATCAATTTGTTGCAAAATTTTCAAGTGTTTTTTTTTTCAAATTTTTGGGATTTTTGATAAACATTCCTTGTTCAAGCCAATTTTGTCCAATTACTCTCAATTAAACTTAATTTGTTACTGCATTTAGATCATGCATCACAACATTTTATTGTTCATGCATCATATAGATTTTTGTTCTATATTCTTTATTGTGCTAATTTGCAGTCTGCCCTTGTTTTTGTTTTCTCTTGTTCTTTGTGTTTTTCTCTTTGTGTCTCTGTCCTTTCCTTAGCACTATGCCTAGGAAAACTAGAGCCCGTAGGAATGTTCCCTCACCTTCTCCTTCACCCCCTCCATCCTTTGATAGTGAGAGGTTTCCGAGTGAGAAAAACCAAGAGACTTTTGAGAAGCTGAACATTAGGAGAAAGATTTGGGCTGAGCGTTCTGTGCTGTTAGATGAGCTTGATCCTGCCATTAGGGCAAATTTTGAGCGTCGGGGTTGGTTACCCTTGGTGGATGTTTCTGATCCTCCTCCACCTTCTGCCTTGTGGCAAATTTCGAGCGTAGGGGCTGGTTACCCTTGGTGGATGTTTCTGATCCTCCTCCACCTTCTGCCTTGATTAGAGAGTTCTATTCGAACATCTCTATCCGCATCTATGATTCCAACACTCTAGTAAAGAGTTGGATACGAGGCGTAGAGTACTCCATTACTCCTCGGATAGTGGCTGATGCTCTAGGGGTACCGTTGGTCCAGCATCCTGTCTATCCATATGATGAGTCTCCCGAGATTAGCGATGTTTTGTCTTACATCACTGGTACTACTGTCCAGTGGGGTTCTGATCCTCAGATCACTTCTGCTGAGCTCTCCGGGTTACACTATCTGTTCTTTAGGATAGCTTGTCATTCTATCTGGCCCATTTCCCATGTTCACACTATTCCTCTTAAGAGGTGTGTATTTCTGTACGCTCTGGTTACTGATGCTCCTATTAGTTTTCCCCATCTTTTTCTTTGTTCTTTGAACGATGTTTATAGGAGTTCATCTACTGCTCATGCTCTTGTACATCCTATTTTCATTCATAGGATTCTTCTCTTTCTTGATCTTAGTGGCTTTCCTTCCTCTGAGCCCGTTCATGTGATAGCTCCTATAGGTGCGTCTTTTCTTAGACAGAGGGCCGCTCATCTTCGAGCTGGTTCTAAACACCCTAGGTTTTAGCCCTCTAGTAGCGCACCTCCTCCTTCTTCTTCTGCAGGTCTTGCTGGTGAGGATATTCCTGATCCAGTTGGTGATGCTGCTGCTGCTGCTGATGTTCCTCCACCTCCTTCGGCCGACTTCGATGTTCGTCGTACTTTGGAGACTGTCATGACCGTTCAAGCGGCTCATGGTCAGATTTTGATGGACTTGCTGGACGAGATTCGTGCTCTCCGAGCTGATTTTGCGCGTCTTCATTCACCCTCACCACCTCCTTTTGATGGCGACTTGTGATTGTCCTTTGGTATTCCGTCACAAAAAGGGGGAGTGGAGTTTTGTCTTGTAGAGGAGTTTTTGTTGTTAGGGGGAGATTTTTTGCTTTGAGGAGCTTGTGGAGTTTTTAGATTGTATCTAGGTGCTTCACTTTGTATATCATTTTTGGGGATATTCATGTTAGGGGGAGTAACATTGATTGATATACATGTTATTTTTATTGATTCTTATTGCTTTGTGATTCACTGCGTATTGATTTATATTTATGAGTTAATCATTCTTATATGTCTTTATTTTGTGTTGTGTGAATCTTACAAGAATGTTATACCTGTTGTTTTACTCTTTTCTGTCACACATGCGTTTATGCGTTTGTTGAGTATTTCAAGATTATACAGGTTGATTCAACTAAGCTGCTGTCTACACTTGCAACTGATGGATAGTAGTTAGGCTGAATTTGAATTTATGAGCATTATCTTTGTAAAGGGCTTTTTATTTGTAAAACTTTGAGCTGTTAATAGGGTTTTGTCACGGATTGCCAAAGGGGGAGTTTGTTAGGTTCTAAGGTCTTAGGATTTTATGTATTTAGAACTCTAATTTGTAATGTTGGCAAACCATGATCAAAACATTGTATTTAGTCTTATTTAGACTTGCTCAAAGTTGGTTTAATATTGTAAAGTTGGAATCGAGTAGCTGCAGAAGTTCTTGGGACTTTTGGCCTGGCTCAATCGATCGAAGAATAGACTCGATCGATCGAAAATCGCACAGGTTGATTTTTCTGCAGAATTTCCAACTCAGCCCTACTTCATTAAACGTTTAGGGTTTTATGTTTTTTACCCTAGGTATATAAACTAAACCCTAGCCACGTTTTTGGAGGTTGTCCATATTGCTTTGTTGCTCATACATTGCTGTTTTGTGTGAATCTCTTGTAAGATCTTTGAGGAGCTTTCCTTTACACAAAACTTAGGGTTTTCAAAGTAGAGATGATTTCAACATCTTGAAGATCATTACCGTTGCAACCATTGGAACTTAAAAGGAAAGCAAGCGGGGAGCTTGTAGCTGATTGAGGAATTCAAGAAAGAAGTAGTCCGTGGATTCGGAGCCTGCGCGTGGTCGTGTCAGGAAGTTCTACTGGTGGGTAGCATTAGGAAGTCGAGCGGGGAGCTTGTAGTCCTTTTGTAAGAACTTCAATTCTTTCATAGTGAATTCTGTTATGCCTTGAGGATCGGTGGGTCAAATCCTCCCCAGGTTTTTACCGTGTGGTTTCCTGGGTGATCATATCTTGTGTTATTTATTTTCCGCTGCTTTATATTCTTGATATGTTTGTTTGGATTGTTTTAACCTAGAATTGCTTAATTTGACTAAGTAACAACTTGGCTAATTAATCTAGGCTACGCAATCTGGTTGTTTAAGGGGTCTAAATTCCTGTCAGTAGCGAGTGGCGAAAGTTGGGGAGAGAGAGAGAGAGAGGTTGTGACAAGAGAAAGAGAGGGAAAGCGAGGGGTTGTGGGCTGTGGTGAGAGAGAGGGAGTGATATAAATGAGAAATTAGAAATTTAATCTAGGATAAAATGACGACGTTCCATAATTTTGATTTTTTTTTAAGTCCAAAACGACATCATTTTAGAATCATAAATTTTAAAAAATAAAATACAAAAATGGCAACATTTTATTTCACATTACCTAACCCTATTTAATGTGTTCTTCTTCCTTCTTCAGATTTAACAACACCTCTCTATCTCTCTTAATCTCCTCTCATCATCTTCTTCTTTAAGGCTCTCTCTATCCCACTGAAACATAAATATATATATATATGATGCTAAAAATCATTAGTAAGTTACACAGTCCTCACATACTCTAGTCAACACCTTCACAACACAAAACAAGAAGATCTTAGGAGAATACTGGTGTAATACCAGCCAAAGACCCTCCAAAGGTTAAATTAGAAAAGTTCTCACAACCCTAGAGTGCCAGAGTTTGGGTGAATTATGTGTACCTTGCTTTTAGAGAGCCTTTCGGTTTTTATAGTAATGTAGAGCCGACCTCCGTTTCTTGCATGGGAAGGCTTTTTCTTATGGAGAAGATCATCATTAATGGGCGTATATTACAGGATCCTTCTTATGTTAGGATTAAGGGTGTTCACCAAACCGCATAAACCACAAAAACCGTAAAAATCGCATCAAAACCGCCCGCAAAATGGCATAACTGTACCGCACTACAAGTAACAATGCACCGCACTGCACCACACTGCATGGTGTAGTGCGGTTTGCGGTTTTATAATAAGAAAACCGTATAAACCACACCGCACCGCACCCTCTCTATATATTAGTATATTTATAATGTTAAATATATTATTAATAGTTTAATAATCCTAGTTTTCAAAAAAATAAAAGTTTGATAGTCCTACCAAGTGTTGACTAGAAAAGTCAACCCAAAATAAAGAAAAACTAGCTCAATAATTTAAAACTTGGCCCAAAAAAAGAGAAAAATTAGTTTTGGGTTGGGTAGGAAAAACCCAAAGTTTAAAAAATATACCGATTTCAAACCGCATCTTATACATAGCACCGCACATGTGACCGCAAAAAAGAGGTGTGGTGTGGTGCGGTCACCACACCATACCACATTGCACATGTGACCGTAAAAATAAGGTATAGTGCAGTTATGGTTTTAGCTAAACCGCACCGCAAAGTGTGGTGCTAAAAATGACCCAAAATCGCACCGCACTGTGAATACCCTTAGTTAGGATTCTATTCATATTGAGACTCTATTAACTAGGGTTAATCGTAGGACGCAAATTGTTTCCATTTATGATTACTTGGAGGTTACTTAAACCATGTGGATGCCACGTGGCCTTAAGATCTGTCTACCCTGCATTCGCGCATCTTGGATCTGTCCATTATTAGTCCACTGGTCTAGCACCGTCAGGTTTATTTAAATGAACCCGTCATCCTTAATTTTTTCATCTTCACTTGCCCCCTCACTCCATGGGTCTGTGATCGCTGAGTGGATGAACACGTAGAGTGACAGTTCAACTTGCCGCCTGAGAAACACACCCAACCTAATAAGCTGGCTAGGGTTATTAATGTCGTAGGGACACGTGGCATTGATTTAGTGGTCCATCTCTTGGAACGAAGTGTCCCTTTGTCTTCCGTGCCGTTCCCTTTATATAAACTTGCCTCTTTAACCCTCATTTTTTACTTTCCATAGAAATCCTACGACCAAAGCACTACCGTCACCATTGACAAACGAGTATACCATCCACCTTGTGCATCCGTCATCTACACCTTTTTGCTGCTTATCTTCAAATGGTAAGTGCTCTTCTCCTTCTATTAAATTTTTGTCATCTTTTAGACTTTGTACTCCCGTCATCTATTAGATTCGTCAGTGTCTTAGGGTTTACTATCATGTGTAGGTGACAGATGTCTAGTGCGTCAAGTAACCTATCGTGTGTCCGCGATCGAGTGGGCTATGATGAAGTGTTTCCGTCAAGTTAGAAAGACCCCAACACTTCAAGTGAAGAGAGGAATCCGTCGGCCACCTCTCCTTCAAGGAATGAAGGTTTGGAGATGGATGGGTCAGAGGGTGACTCTAGTAACAGTCTAGATGGTACTGAACCCCTAATCCAATCTATCATAGGTCCTAATGGATTTAAGGAGTTCATAATGCTACCCTTATGGACAGTTAACAATTTTATTTCTACAATCAAAGAATCTCACTTTAAGATACTTAAGGAGAAGTACCAAATACCAGTCAACATACCCATCTGTCTACCTTACAAGTCAGAGAAATGTTACTATGAGGGTGTTAAGGGCGTCAGGGTCTATGAGCAGATGCTAAAGGTAGGGCTTAGATCCCCTAAGTTCACTTCACTATCACCTACTTCAATACCTAGGTTTGGTCGTCACCCAAATCTCCCCAAACACTTGGAGGGCCTTCCTTGGTACGGAGGTCTTATATGGGGCCATATCTAACAAGCACGAAGGTTGACGGTGGAAGAATTCTTTAATTGTTACCGTCCAACTAAGATTGCTCAATCAAAGGGCATGTATAGCTTTGTGCCTAGAAGCCTATTGTTGAGACTTATGTGTGATACCCTCGACTCTAACAAAAACTGGAAGAGTTGGTGTTTTTTCATGGAATGTGACGAGTGGTGTGTTGTCCTGGTAAGCATGAATATATGCCCGTCAACACAACATGGGGCATAATGCCCCCATCCAGTACCATCCATCTATCTTCAAGCTTTTAATTGTTTGTGTTAGATGTTCCTCTAACTGTCTTCTTCTTCTTCTTTTTATTTTTTTATTTTTTTATTTTATTTTTATTTTTTTACAGTTCAGGACCATCCACAAGTCTCACTAGATTAGAGGAGTTTTTTGGAGAAAATTTTCAACAAAACCAAGATGACGTGGGCTAAATTGATCACCCTAGACACCCTCTTCTGGTATTGTGACGGACCAGAGCCCACAGCAGCTGCCCGTCGCTACGATCTTCAAATTTGCCAGTGTAAGTCCGTCACCCAATATTTTTTTTTTTGGTTTTAATATTATCAAACTCCTGACATCCATCCCCTTTGCGCGAAAATGGATGCCACCAGGAGAAGGGCCTACATTAAGCAACAAGCTGCTTTAAAGAAACAACAGAAAGGTCATCCCTCTAAAGGGACGGGTTTGGCCAACCCATCTACCAAGAGGAAACAGCCAGAAAAGACTGGCCATCTTCCAAAGAAACCCAAAACTGTCCCCGAACTCATCGTGGGGTTAAAAGCTGAGGCCAAGTAGACGGTAATTCAGTCTGGCCTAAGAAAGGGCAAAGGGCTTATGACAGATTCTGTCCCCGTCACTGAAAAACCACCCGTCCTCCTCCATGAGAACTCTAAGTATGCATTGGAACAGCTCTCGTCCATCATCACGGTTGATGATTATGAGGACTAGAGTAACCATACAACTGAGGCCATGGGGGAGACGGGGCTCTTTAGCATTGCTCTGGTAACTATGTCAGTCCCCTTCCTCTTTTTCTTTCCTTCATCTTGCCTTGTTATTAACCCCTCTATTTCCAGGCAATTTTAATGATGAAAGGGTTGATGGGTCATTGCCTGAACCATGAGACGACTTTGGACTATATTAGGGTGAAGGCGAGCTCGACGGAGGAAGAGCTGAACGAGTTGAAGGCCTGAAAGACGGTCTAGAAGAAGAAGCTTGCTTTACCAAAGGAAGCAAGGGGTGAGCTGGAGAAGCAAATGGAGCTGTTGAGATAGGTCTTAAAAGACAAGGAAAAAGAAATCAGTGACACCAAGGACTAACTCTGTCAGGCGAAGGAAAAAGCTATACGTGAGTACCGCGACTCCAACGCCCTTCTAGTAGAGCTCGAAGGCTCCTTTGTTGAAGGCTTCGACGATGCTCTTCGTCAAGTCAAGACTTCTTATCCTAATCTAGACATATCTCATGTCACTATTGATGCCCTAGCCCAAACCTCAGTTTAGCCTGTCCACTTCGAGAGCATGGATGAACTCTTTGTTGATGATGCCCCTATCAACGACCCTCACGGCGACAGAGATATTGTAGTTCAAATCCAAATAAAGACCGTTGTGGACAACACCTGTCATCCTGATGTCCAATTTGTGGAAGAGAAAGATGAAAACACTCCTGTCCAGCAGTAGTTTTTTTTTTTTAATTTTTTTTTAATTTTTTTTATAATGGTTAAAATGTAAAAAAAAATTGAAGAATAGTTTTTGTTTAATTTTATCCATCACTTTTTGTATCTATACTTCTCCCTTTATGGGTTTCTGTAATACATTGATTACTTACTTTATTTGTCTACCTTAATTCTTGTAGAAGGATTCATTTAGTTTATGGTTATGAATATAACTCATTCTTCGGGGTGAATCTGTCCATCTCTTAGGTTTGAGCAGTTTTTGAGTCTGACGGGCTTAAGTCATCCCCTTTGGGAGATCCGTTCGTTATATTGCTCATTGGCTTCATTCATTAGGGATGAGACTCGTCCACTTTGTGGACATGATGCTTTAAGTCCATTCATTTTATGGACTTATGGTTAATAATGAAACCTATTTACTTCGTGGATTTGATAACTTAAATCTGTCTACTTTATGGATTTTTATTTAGTCATCCTAAGGATGAAACTCGTCCACTTTGTGGACTAGACAATCTTGAATCTATCCATTATGGACTAATTAGTATTCACCCGAAAGATAAAACTCGTCCACTTTGTGGATTTGATAATCTTGTCCATTCTATGGACTTATATTAAGGGACGTTACCTGTCCACTTTGGTGGGCTTGATAACTTTAATCCATCCACTTTATGGACTCAGCAGTATTCATTCGACAGACGAAACCCGTCCACTTTTATGGGTTTAATAACTTTAATCTGTCCACTTTATGGACTCATCAGTATTCATCCTAAATATGAAACCCGTCCACTTTGTGGACTCAAATGTACTCATATTATGGACTTACTATTAATCATCCGTTGAGGATGAAATTTGTCTGCCTTGATATTTGTAGAAATGTAGATATAAACATATGGCATTCCTGAATAAGTCCTCTTATTATTATGGTAATTCATGCCTAGAAATTGTTCTTAAAAGATAAAAAAAACTTGCCCTTGGGCTTAAAAGGAATTGTAGATAATAAAAACTAAACTAGAAATGAGGAGTGTCATTGCCCATTTACTGCTAGTACTTCTTTAGGTGCTCTGTGTTCTATGGGTGATGCAACCTCTGTCGGTCCAGCGTCTCTAGGTGGTAGGTTCCCTTCCTATGCCATGATGCAACTCTGTATGGTCCTTCCTAGTTAGGTCCTAACTTCCTTTGGGAGGTGTCTTTTGTGGCGCCCATCACCTTTCTCAAGACAAGATCTCCAACCTGGAAGTCCCTATGTCTAACCTTAGAGTTGTAGTGCTTGGCCATGAGATTCTAGTACTGTGCTAACCTCTATTGCTCTTACTTTGTCCACCAGATCCTACTGCAGGCGCATAGCTTTATCATTCTTGCTTTCGTAATGGTTCTTTACCTTGTAGCTTGTAAGTCCCACTTTAGCTGAGATGACTACTTCACTTCCGTATGCTAGTCGAAACGAGGTTTCTCCTGTAGGCATCCTCGTTATTATCCTGTACACCCACAAAATACTTGGTAATTCATCTAGCCATATACACTTTACCCCATCAAGCCAAATCTTGATGGATTTGAGCAAGGATCGGTTCGTAACCTCAACTTGTCCATTGGCCTGCGAATGGGCAAGTGACGAGTAATTGTTCTTAATCCATAGTTGTGAGCAAAAGTCTCTGAATTTGCCATTATCAAAATGCTTCCCATTGTCTGAGACCAACACCCTAGGTATACCGTACCTGCAGATGATGTTTTCCCATACAAAACTTCGCACATTCTTTTCAATTATGGTGGCTAAGGCTTCTGCTTCTACCCACTTTGTGAAGTAGTCTACACCGACTACAAGGAACTTCAATTGCCTGACCGCCGTTGGGAATGGGCCCATGATATCCAACCCCTATTGAGCGAACAGCTATAGGGCCGTCATTGGAGTGAGCTCCTCTGTTGGTTGCCTATGAGGTTGCCGAATCTTTGACACTTTTCGCACACTTTGACAAATGTATGGGCATCCTATTTAATGGTTGGCTAGTAGTATCCAACCCGAATTAGTTTATGCACCAATGATCATGATCCAGAGTGGTTTCCACAGACTCCTTTATGGACTTCTCTCATGACATAGTCTACCTCCTCGGGGATGAGGCACCTTAGGTACGGTCGGGAGAAGCCCCTTTTATATAGAACATCCTTAATCAAAATGAAGCGAGCTGCTTGAACCTTCAACTTCCTCGTAGCCTCCTCGTCGTCTAGCAACACACCTTCCTTTAGGTAGGAGGCTATTGGTGTCATCCAATTAGTGGCAGAACCTATCTCCTGCACACTGGAATCGTTTATTAATGATGACATTTGAATAAAGGACAATACCTGGCTGGGGATGACCATGTGCTATGCTAAAGTAGCTTTAGCAAATCCGTTGGCGTTCTCATTCTGCTCCTTTGGGATTTGAACAAACTTCACTCAGAGGTTGTTAACTCGATCCTTCACCTGTTCGAGGTACTTCTTCATCCGTTCATTCTTGTAAACATAGTCACTGTTAACTTGATTGGTTACTACTTGGGAATCGTAGTATACGACCAAATTTTTAGCTCTCACGGCCTTATTAAGGTCCAGCCCTACTATCAAGGTTTTGTATTTTGCTTCATTATTGGTCATAGGGAAGTCTAGACGGACCATGCATTCGATCTTATCTCCTTCCAAGCTATGAAGTATCACACCAACTCTACCTGCTTACTTGTTGGAGGATCCGTCTCCATTGTGGGATCTCTTCTACCCCTTAGCCTTCCATAAGAGTGAATTCTACGATGAAGCCAGCCACTACTTGCCCCTTTATAGCAGTGTGCGGTCGATACTATAAGTCGAATTCACTTAACTCAACAGCCCATAATGCCATCCGTCCTGCCGCTTTGGGGCTACTCATAGCTCTACACAAAGGCTTATCCATCAACACAATCATACCGTGTGCCTGGAAATATGGTTTCGTGCCATAGTTACCAATGTGAAAGCGAGCTTTTTCTTATGGGGGTACCTTTCTTCCGCCCCTCGTAGTGCTCGGCTTGTGAAGTATATGGGCTTTTGCACCCCGTCCTTTTCTCTAACCAGAGCCGAGCTAACAATGGCTGGCGAAACGGCTAGGTAGAGGAACAATTCTTCCCCTGGCTTGGACAAACTTAGTAATGGCAGAGAAGAAAGATATAGCTTCAGATCTTTAAATGCTTGTTGGCACTCGATCGTTTATTCAAATGACTTCTTTAATGTGCGGAAGAAAAGTAGGCACTTATCTGTTGCTTTTGAAACAAACCTATTTAATGCAGCAACCTTGCCGTTTAGGCTCTGTACTTCCTTGATCGTCCTTGGCAAAGCTAACTCCATTATGGCCTGTATCTTTTCTAGGTTAACCTCAATACCTTTTTGGGATACCATGAATCCTAGGAATTTTCCTGCCGTCACCCCGAACATGCACTTGTTCGGATTCAGCTTCATGTTGTACGACCAAAGGGTATCGAATGTCTCTTGGAGGTCGCCTAAGTGGTCGTCCTCCTGTATGCTTTTTATCCAATCTAGTGTGTGAACATTCGGTTCATCAATCTTTTGTACGTGGCTCTTGCATTCTTGAGTTTGAACGACATCACTTTGTAGCAGAAGAGTCCTTGGCTGGTGATGAGCAAAGTCTTCTCTTGATCAGCCTCATTCAGTTTGATCTAGTTGTAACCAGAGAATGCGTCCATGAAGTTTAGCAACTGGTGTATTGCGGTTGAGTCTACCAAGGCATCAATTCGCGGGAGAGGATAGCTGTCTTTGGGGTAGGCCCTGTTTAGATTCATGAAATCTACACACATCCTCCACTTCCATTGGCTTTCTTGACCATTACCACGTTCGCCAGCCAGTCGAGGTAGTACACTTTACGTATGAAGTCTGCTTCCTATAACTTGTCAATTTCCTCTACTATGGCTTTGTCCTACTCTTATGCGAACACTCTTTTTTTTGTTGTACGGGAGAGAATGAAGGCGAAACATTCAACTTATGAACTATGGTGGACGAATCAATCTCTGGCATGTCCTCATGACTTTAGGTGAACACATCTTAGTTTTCCCTTAGGAACATTGTGAGTGCTTGATGTACTGGCTAACTGGCCAGGATACCTATCTTCCTTGTATGTTCAGGCTGAGTATCATCAAGAAATACTTCTTCTAACCCTTCCACCAGCTTCGCTACCATTTGCTGTTCTTCTATACACATAGTCAATCTCCAACATGGCAATATAGCATTCGTAGGCTTCCACTTGATCCCCTCTTAGTTCTCCCACTCCGTACTCGATGGGAAATTTGATCATCAAATGGTAGGTTGAGGCCATGGACTTCCACAAATTCAAAGTAGGACGGCCTAATATGGCGTTGTACGTAGATGAACAATCAACAACTAGGAATGTGACATCCTTTGTGATTTGCTGTGGGTAATCTCCAATCGTCATTAGTAGGGTGACCACCCCTAAGGGATGTACCCTTGTTCCTCCGTATCCTACGAGTGATGCGTTGGTTAGGACTAACTGTTCTCTCCCTATTCTCATCTGTTGGAATGCTGGATAGTATAAGATATCGACAGAGCTCCGTTGTCCACAAGGACCCAGTAGGTTTTGTAATCCCCTACACGTATACTGACTACAAGCACATCATCCTGTGGGCGATGAAGACGTCAGGCATCTTCCTCCGTGAATCCAATTACGAGGTTGTCGATTCATGCCATCTTTGGTACGTACCCCGTTAGTTGGACATTCTGAACCATCCGTAGGTAGGTTTTGCATGCTTTATTAGAAGAACTGGAAGCTGTTCTGCCCCCTATGATCATCCTTATGTCTCCCAAGGGTGGCCTAAGGTGCTTGTTTTCTCTCCGAGCAGGTTGTTCATAGGGTTGTTCCATCCCTTCCTTACCGATGAACCTCTGCAATTTCCCTTACCTGATGAGAGCTTTTATTTGCTGCTTCAAATCATAACACTTGGACATGTTGTGGTCATGATCACAGTGGAAGCGACAGTATTTGTCTCTAGACCGTTTGCTGGGGTCTCCCTTTAGCTTGCCAAGGAATGTCAGTGCCCCTTCGTCTTTGATCAGCATCAAGACTTGATCAATCGGTGTGTTCAAGGGGGTAAAGCTAGTGAATCTTCTTGTGGAAGGTTTGGAGCATTTGTCCTCCCTTTTGTCTCCTATCCTAGCCATCTTTCATCCCCTATCCTGTCAAGCTTCCTCTTGCCTCTCTCTCTTTTTAGGCTTTTCTTCGCAAGCCAACAACGCGTCTTCCGCATTCATATACTTAGTAGCCCTGTAAAGCATGTCCAACATGGTTTTTGGGTCATTCTTGTACAAGAAAAATAGAAACTTACCCTTCCGCAGCCCGTTTGTGAACGCAGCCATAAGTATCTTGTCATCAGTTTTATCGATCAAGAGTGCTTCCTTGTTAAAGCAGGCTACGTAAGACCTCAATGTCTCATATTCCTGTTGCTTAGTACTCATTAGGCATGCAGTGGATTTCTTATACCAGTGCCCCCCGATAAAGTGTAAGGCGAACTAGGCACTGAACTCCTTAAAGGTACCAATGGAATTGGGTGTCAACCTACTAAACCAAATCCTTGCGAGGCCCTTTAGCATAGTGGGGAAGGCTTTGCACATAATCTCATCAACCACTCCTTGCAGGTGCATCAAAGTCTTAAAGGTCTCTAGGTGATTAAGGGGATCCTTGGATTCGTCATAGCTTTCCAACTGAGGAATTTGCAATTTTGGTGGTAGGGGGAAGGACGAGATGGATGCAGTGAATGGAGAGTCAGTTTGATGGACCAAGTCACCAAGGTCACTAGACATTCGTCCCCTGAGGGTGTTCATCATGAAGTCCATCTGTTCCTTCATCAAATGCATCTCCGCTACTATGTGAGGGGAAGCCGTATCTGTGCTTGAGGGACGACTGGTATCCTGTTGCTCTTGTTTACTTGGGGCATTGTTGCCTTTCGACCCCTCTTAGTTCCTCATTTCAGTGCTGATTCCTTCTTGATCCTCCTCATAGGTGTTCAGCGCTACGTTTTTCTGGTGCAGCTATTCCTCTAGGTCATGATTAGGCTTGGTGAGGCATTCCATTACCGCTGCGAGGGTTTGAACTTGTCTCTCAAAGACAGTGATGCATAATTCGTCACCCTAATTATTAGTGGTTGTTACCATCGAACGAGTAAGTACCATGCAACTTTTTGTCTTGGAAGCGGTAAATATGGCTTATCGACCTTCGTTTTCCACAAATGGCACCAACCGATGATACTAAAAATCGTCAGTAAGTTACTCAGTCCTCACATACTCTAGTCAATGCCTTCACAACACAAAATAAGAAGACCTTAGGAGAGTACCGGTGTGGTACTGGCCAAAAACCCACCAAAAGTTAAGTTAGAAAAGTTCTCACAACTCTAGAGTGCTAGAGTTGGAGTGAATCATGCGTACCTTGCTTTCTGAGAGCCTTTGATTTTTTATAGTAGTGTAGAGCCAACCTCCGTTTCTTGCGTGTGAAGACTTTTTCTTATGAAGAAGATCATCATTAATGGGCGTATATTATAGGATCCTTCTCATGTTAGGATTCTATTTATATTGGGACTCTATAAACTAGAGTTAATCATAGCACGCAAGTTGTTTCCATTTAGGATTACTTGGAGGTCACTTAAACCATGTGGATGCCATGTGGCCTTGAGATCTATCTACCCTGCGTTCGTGTATCTTGGATCCGTCCACTATTAGCCCACTGGTGTAGCACCGTTAGGTTTATTTAAATGGACCTATCATCCCTAATTTTACCCTCTTCAATATATATATATATATATATAGGCAGTGCAATGCGGTTCTCATCGGTGGGCAAAACTCACCACCACTCACTGCACCTGTTAGCCTTGATTCTTGGAAAACACTGTAGTTCACCGCATTGGACACCTGCGGTGGAGCTTTGACTCAGGCGATGAGGTATGGTGAGGTGCGGTAATATCGGTGGCAGTTGGTGGCTGAACAGGCCTAGTTTGGCTACTTTGGCCACGGCCCCAAACTTTGTGAAAGTTGTAGTTTTACCCTCCCACCCACTCACTTTGCGTGTGTGTTTTTAAAGGGAGGCGCACGCGGGGAGCGGGTTGGAATTATATGCCTCCCCTATGGTCACACTTCATAATGAGTCTATGACCGCTACTTTGGCCCCTCTAATCTTGTAATTCTGGCTGTGTCCCTGTACATGAAAACACTACAATATAAACAGTATATAACTTACACAATTGTTACTGCTACAGAGAAGAAATTGTGCTTGTTATACCCAGAATGGATAGGCATCTGCCTCCCTTTTCCATTAATCATCTTTGTTTCCAAAACATTGGTTTGCAAATTCTTGGAGGGAGAAACCACGCCATAATGGAACCCCTAGTTCCCTGTACTGTACAGCATAAAAATTTTCTTCTTGCATTATTCTCAATCTCACTCGTGGCCAAGGGAATTGAAATTTGGTGATTATATACTGCTTTGAAGAATAGTAACATAAGTACGTATTTAATGCATATACTTGTAACCTGAGGGAAGACAAGGTCATCGATGATGAGTTCTGCTGCTTATGCAATGTTAATGGCCTCTAGGGATGGCAATTTTTGCCCGACCCGCGGGTACCCGGTCCGGCCCGACCCTAATGGGCCGGGTTTAACCCGGCCCGATTAGAAATAGGGTCGGGTATGGGTTTTTAAAAAAAAAACCCGAACCGGGTCCGGGTCGGGTCCGGGTTTTATAAATAAAACCCGAGACCCGGCCCGAAACCCGACCCGTTAAAAAACCCGGAACCCTAAATTACGAAAATACCCTTTATATATATATAAACCTATTCTAACCCTAATCCCTAATCTGGTTATCCCTCTCTTTTCTTCTTCAGCCTCCCTCACCTGAGTCGCCTCCCTCCCTCATTTGATTTCAGCCTCCCTCGCCTCAGCTTAGTCCATCCCTCGCCTCAGCTCAGTCCGTCGCTCGCCTCCCTCCTTCGCCTCAGCTCAGTCCGTCCCTCACCTGGGTCGCCTCACTCCCTCATTTCAGCTCAGTCCAGCTCAGTCACACCTCCGGCCTCATTTCAGCTCAGTCCCTCGCCTCAGTCCCTCACTCCGACGCTCCGACGCTCCCTCATTTCAGCTCAGTCACGCCTCCGGCCTCATCTCACCTTTCCTTGAGTGCCCATTTCTTTGGTATGTCATGCTTACCCACCTACTCTTTTGTTTATGTTTGTGCTGTTTTCCCTTTCCATTCTTGCATTTGTTGATGTGATGCATGTTTTCCATTATTATTGCAGAGGAGTTACTGCCAGAACATATTTTGTCTAATTAATTCTTTTTATTAATTTTTTTTCTCAAAGTAGAACTTCTCATTTCTTTTATGAATTAGTGTAGAAGTTGTCTCTAATTCTAATAGAACCGGTGATAAATGTTGCATTTTACCATGGGCATTGCATGGTGGTTCCTTTTTTCAAAACATTTTTTAAATAAAATTTCTCCTTTGTGAATTGTTCTTCAAACCTCTTTTTTTTTTTTTTTTTTTTTTTTTTTTTTTTTAATGAAAAAGACACAAAGCAAGTATCTGGCATAATTTTTTTACTTGTTTCTAAGGAAGTAAAATTCACTGAAAATAGTTTTAAAGGTATGATTCTTCAGAATTTATAAAATCATACAGATGACTTATTAATGGATTCGTCACTTACATACATGTCCAATTCAGGTTGTCTTCTTCAGTGCAATTTGAAGTGATTTTTGCATATAATTTCTTTTGATAGGTTGTTTATTAGGTTTGGTCCCTTCTGACTCTGCATTATTTTTCCTCATGTTTCTATTTGTTTGCAAAGTTGTTTATGTTGCCGTTTTGGTTGTATTTATGTTAAACTTCGTTTCATATTCTGGTGGTAATGACATTATGTACATGTGGTTGCTCAACAGATTCATTGCATTTAAATTTATTTGTATATAGTTATGATCAAGTATTGCTTCATTCAAAAAGGGTCTGTTTGTGCTGTTGTTACTTGGGAGGAAATATGTGGGATCTGGAAGCTAATTGTAAGAGAATTACTAGGAATAATGCAGATTCTTTTGGAATCCAGTTGTTTGTTACTTTCTATGATTAGTTGGTTGTAATGTAGTTTCTTGTCTGATATACTATTGAATTTTTGGTGGGTATATAATCAATTGGTGAAAGCTGTCTTGCATATTATTATAAGATTATGATTCCTTCGTTTTGATTCCAATTTAGTTAAGTTTGAAATCTTGTGGAGTTGTTTCATATCATTTTTGTATTTGTTAATTGAGTTGTGATATTTATATATTTATATATATAAAAATGTTTCACAATCTGTCATCATTATTCATTTTTGTGTTTGTTGGAAATGCAGAGCCTAAAACGGAGATGGAAGACACAAACACAGACACAGACACAGCCTAAATTTTGTAATAATTTAGTAGTTTTTTTTAATTTCTTAGACTTGTTGGATTAATTAGTTGGTTTGTAATTATTCTAAACTTGTGGGATATATTTTGTAGCTTTTTAATTTCTTGGACTCGTTGGACTTTTGATACTTATTTCTTGGATTTCTTGGATTTGTAGGATTTATTTTATTTTTATGTTTAGACAATGATTTTAGTTATGATTTTGTTGATTAATGATTAAATGGTTATCTTAGCTTGGTAATTTATTGATTTAAAATCTTAGTTATAATTTATTGAATTATGATTATGATATTAGTTATGATTTATTGATTTATATATTTGTAATTAACAGGTGATTTATTGGATTATGATTAGTAGTTTATGATTGATTTGGACTGATTTGGCAATTGGGCCATGTAGGCAATATGCTGGCAAAAATAAATTTGGACTAATTTCAGTGATTTGGCTAATAAATTATAGGCTTAATGAATTGGACTGAATGCAGGCTTAGTTTAGGCAAAACAAATCTGGGCTTTTTTTTTTTTTTTTTTTTTTTTGAGGCTGGGCCACGGATTGGGCCCAATCTTAAACGGGGCCCGCGGGGCCCGGCTGGAGCGGGTTCGGGGCCCGGGAAAAAACCCGGTACCCTAAACGGGCCGGGTCCGGGTTACGGGCCTTGCCCCGCGGGTCGGGTCCGGGTATGAAAAAACCCGGCCCGAACCCGACCCGTTGCCATTCCTAATGGCCTCTTCTCCAACTGTAGTTGCATAAAAGGAAATTCTTCCTTGCCTCTGTGCTTCATAGAAAACAGAATCCATGGTTTGCAACGTAACTATGTCACTGTTTTGTTGGATATGTTAAATAAATAAATAATTTATTTAAATAAAAATTTTATGAGAAAAGAATAAAAAACAATTAATATTTTGACTGTTTTTTTCATTTCCATCAAAATAGTGTTAAAACTTTTCTAAAATAGATTATTAAGCACTGCCTTAAGACACCTGTTAATATCACTCATAAATAAATTTTAAAAAATTACTTGTAAAGGTGTAATACCTTTTTAAATTTGCTGGTCATAATCAGCTGCCCATTGTCATTAAGAATACAGTAGTAGTGTGCCCGCTCCGCTGCTGATTCAGATGTGGACCTCATCTCAGGGGTAAATGCAACCTTTCCTCTTGGGAAATCTAAGACCTGCAACGAAAGGGACCTGAATGAGTATGAAACACACACACACACAAAATTTTATAAAATAGTTAATAAAATAAGGTAAAGACTGAAGTTTAAAATAAATAAAAATAGAAGAAAAAAATGCATGACGCCTTGTCTAGACATTCGAGGGTACTTTTGTAGCAGTTTAAGAATAAATTTTTACTGGCCTGTAGAGTGTCTTGTTAGGTCTCTGATGATGCTTGTGCCTCTTATCTATACTCAAATAAGCATCATCTTAAGAAGTCATTCGTTCTCCATCTTGCTTTCAGAAATACTCAAATATATATATGCACATGAAATCATAAAACGATTTTTTTCTTTTTCTTTTTTAATTCATGCCTTATGGCACAGTAATGTTGAGTAAACATGAAAATTTTCATTTCATAATAATTCCTAATTTACTGAGTTACTTGATAATGAAATTAGTGTATGATGTATATCTGCAATAGCCTTGAAAATTCCTACATACTTGACCATACATGGGGCAACCAAACTGCATCTTGGCCATACATGATACAACATAACACCAAAGATCAACAAAAAGTTTCAGTTCTAGGAAGATGTAGAAAGCTTCACAATCTGTTGCAAACATTTATTTATTTACTATTATTATTTTTTTTAACTTTCCAAGGGAACTCAAAAGTCCTACAACCAGTGATTTATTGACATGTGTATTCCTTCATTTTAAATAAAGTACATTGCAGCTGAGCTGATTATGATTTGGATGATTGAGAGAATCCCATTGTTTTTCGACTTTGGCAGATTGAAAACGACGAGTGGAGAGAAGGTTTGCCTTATTACAGAAATTTTCAAAGGGGTCCCTTAGATTTTGAGTAGCAGGAGCTGTAAATGGAGGTTTTAAATGATGCTGATGGGTTAAAGTACACAAAGAAGCACTACAACAAAAGTGGGCTACGGTGACGAAATCTAGTGAGGATAAATAATTTTGTCACTGAATGTTAGCATTCGATGAGGAAAAGAAGATTTTGTCACCAAATAGTTTAAATGGGTGACGAAATCAATATTTCATCACTAAAGATGTTCAAATTAGTGACGAAATATTTATTTTGTCACTATAGATCATGAAAAAAAAAATGCAAGCCTAGGGAGACGAAATATTTGTGTCACCAAAGACCTACTTTGGGTGACAAAATTCTAAATTCATCACCCAATATAAAGATTTAGGTGTTTTCGGTAATAAAATAATTTTTGTAACCTATTGTTAAAAGGACAAAACTTAGGTACAGTATCTTAAGTGTTGTTCTTTGGGTTCTCTTTTTGAAATTCAGTCATATAGCTATTTAACTAAAAAAATACACTTCCATCCCATAAGAAAAAATCCACATGGCAAAATTTTAAAATGAGAACCTAAGGAATAACACAAAAGTATTGTACCTAAAACTTGCTCTTGTTAAAAATAATAGCCCGTTCTCAATTTTTTTGCGCAGTGCCCATGCCAAATTTTCAGCGCGTTCATTATTATTTTTTCAATATTTTTAAAACTTGGTCTAAACAAAACCCAATACACACAGACCTTTCACCCTTTTAGCTTCCCACCTTCTCTCAAAAAAAAAAAAAAAAAAAAAGCTCTTATCCTCCCACAGACCTCATGCCTCTTAGCCTCCCTCATCGATCAATAGGCTCTCTCTCATGCTCTTTCTTTCTCTCTCATCGATCCTCTCTCTATTTGTAGGAATTGTTTGTCTCTCATCGCGCTATTTTCAGTAAGGAAGAGAGTTTGTTCGTTGACTTCACCGATGCAAGGAAAAAGGACTTTCCAACAACACCAATCGAAACCCATTTCAAGTACGCTTCAATTTTCCCCAAAATTTATTCATCCCGATCGAAACCCTTGTGAAATTTTGTCCATTAAGGATGGGTATGATGCCTGATTGTGGGTGTGTGTCAAATTTTGGTGTTGGTGGTGGCCTTAGGTTTAATAGAGTATAGATTTGTAAATTTCACATGGGTATTGGGCTTTTTCTTCTTCTATTTTTTTTTTTTTTTTTTTTTTTTTTTTTTTGTGTTTAATTCTTGTTGGTATATCTTCTACTAGTTCTTAGTTTTGATTTTGCTTATTGTGGATTGATAGGCCGAAAATATATTGAACCTTTGTGATGAATTAATTTATTAATTAGCCAAGTTTATTAATTAATCAAATTAACATGCAAAATGCATGGTAGCACAAACAAATTACTAAATAAACAAAGTATGCAGTGGAAAATAAATTGACACGGTGATTTGTTTACGAATTGGGAAAACCTACACGGCAAAAACCCCATTGGGTGATTTTAAGATTACCACTCCCGAGAATCCACTATTATCACAACAAGTGGTTACAAGTAAAGGAATCTTAGTACCTTATACCAACCTACAGTTGAACCCTTACCCCAATACCCAATTAGACTTGTTCTGCAATGACAATCTCTCCTTTTAATGCACGGCTCCTAGTATGTGACTAACCAATTGCGCAGATCCTAGTATGCGGCTTACTCCTTTGCACGTATCCAAGTATGTGACTAACTCCACAGCAACCATTTGATTGTTGTAGCTGATTTGCAGCAGCTTCATAAAGAAACACCAATAAGATCTTCAATGTTGGTGCAATAGACTTTGCTTGGTTATAGAACCCAAAGGCATACAAGAAACGCAGCAAGAACTCTTTCTTCTGTAGAAGGAGGTTAAGGTTTCGAAAAGAAAACCTTATAAAGCTCTCTAGGGTTAGGTTTCTTTTTTCTTTTTCCACCTCCTTTAAATAGGAGCTTAATGGGCTCTCCTATTCCAAATAGGTTTACACAAACCTTGGGCTTTCCTAGTCCAATAAGGATTATACAAACTCATAATCAAATAGCCTTTTAGAATAAAAACTTTGCTAGCTATAGTCTGAATCCCGTAAGCTCGATAGATCGAGACATCTGTCGAGCTTCAATGAATCTTAACAGATCGAGCTTCTGTCGAGAAGGTATTGAGACCTACAGATTGCACTTTTCTTGAGCAGTTCTTGAGTAATCTTCATGTATTCAATTTAACCACTTGTAATGATCATCTTGAACCTACTTAGATTTACCCAAATACAAGTAAAGTGCATTTTGTCAAAGGATATGCCAATTACATAAAAATATGTCACTACTCTAACCTTTCTCTTAGCAGTCTAATCTCTCTTGGTGTTACTCCACTCTCATCGCTTCCGCCGTCATAGCAACTACCGTAGCCCCTCACCATTGAACCTCCGACATCTCTCAGCCATCATCCTTGGGTTCCGGACCTACAACTGCTATTGTTGAGGAGCCCCACACCACAAAGACCATTGTTATTGCCATCTCTGTCGTGAATCTTGCTTCAATTAATTTTTTACAGGTACCACTGTGATCATCTTGCCCCAATATACTCAGTTGTGGAACTCTCGTAACCATCGGAGCCCTCACACAACACCCAAAGAATTAGCATCTCAGCCACGCACCACACGCGTCATCTTCTAGTCCAGGCTAACGTTACTCATGACGTCATCATTACCACGTTAGCCCTAGCTAACATCATCTGCTTACATCATCTACCACGCTAGCATTAGATAGCGCTTACGTTATCCTGCTTACGTCATCACCATTGACCACCGACCTTGATTGTTGACCATTGACTTGACTTATGCGTTGACTTTAACCGTGAGTTTAACCGTTGACTTTTTTCCTGTCCAAGTGCTTCCTACCTAGTTTTTTGTGAAGATTTCCTTTTTGTAGTCTATTTTTGCATATTTTTTCCTCTAAATGGATAAAAATGATATTTTTCTTCCTCACCCCATCAATGCTATATTGGAAGGGAATAAGAATTACTTATCTTAGTCTCAAGCTATGCGTAGTTTTCTTAAGAGTCGCATGCTCTAGCAATATTGTGCTGGTACAATCACTATTCCTATCAAGGGGGCAGCTAGAGAAGATACTACATTCATCAGTTGCATGGTTGAATGGGATAGTCACAACCACATGATCCTCACTTGGATCCAGAACACCTTCATTTCCTCCATCTCCAATCTGTTTGGCAACTTTGATGATGCAAAATCTACATAGGATATGTTGGCCAAAAGATATCCCACTTCTCACGGATCCATAAAATATTAGTTAGTGGTTGAGTTGCATCAGCTCAGGCAAGAACCAAGGTAATCTATCAATGACTACTATGATCAACTTCGCTTCATTTTAGACCAAATTGACCTTTTTGATCCAACTTGGGCATGCTCGAAGGATGCTCAGCAATATGCTATTGTTCGAGATGAATTTCTTCTATGAATTCCTGATGTCACTTAACAATTATTATAAGCCCATTCGAGGTCAGCTTCTTAATCGCAGCCCTCCTCCCTCTCTTGATACTGCTGTAAATGATTTGGTTGGAGAAAAAGCTTGTCTTGCAACACCTCAAGCCCAAAATAAGCTTAATATTCTGGCTACTACTCCCCCCACAGAGCAACCTCCGCAATTAGGGTTTGAGGCCTCTAGCTCTGGTAATCGTCACAAGCAGTCCAACAAAAAGTTCTACAATTATTGCAAGCATCTTGACCACACTATTGAGACTTATTACCATCATAACAAATCTATTGCTATTGTTGCTAATATTAAGTCTACTCCACTAATGTCTTCTGTCTTAGCTGAGTCCCTATCTTCTAGATCCACACCTCTCCTCCATTGAGCTACAGGACATTATAGCTCAGGCTATTTGTATGGCTAGTAATATATCTCTTTTCACTGCTCTCTTAGCTTTACCTGGTAAGTCTCACTCTTGGCTTTTTTATTTTGCCTATTGCAATCACGTGACATCTCACTCGTCCTTATTTTCCAAACTTGACCCTGCGCCACATCCTCTTAATATTCATATAGCTGGTGGTTCTACCGCATGGCAATAGTCTAGGTTTTGTTTCGACCTCTAACCTCTCAGTTCCTGGGGTCTTCCATGTACCTGACCTATTCTATAATTTGTGCTCTGTGAGACAATTAGTTGAACTAGGATATCGCCTTATTTTTTACTATTTTGGGTGTACTATGCAGGATCCAAGCACAAGAGCAAGAGCTTGGAACCAGTCCTAGAGTTGGGCTTATGTTTCCCATGGACAACCTTCATCTTTCACCAGTTGCTCCTGTTTCTATTATTGCTGCAGCTGCTACGGTTTCTTCCTTACCATTTCTCGCACTTTGGCATTCTTGTCTTGGTAATGCACCCTCTTCCCAAAGACAATTTTGATTGAATTTCATGCCAATTAGGAAAGCAGCCAGCTTTTCCTTTCAATAATAGTGAATCTATCTCTAATAGTATTTTTAAGTTAATTCATTCTGATGTTTAGGGACCTTCTCCTATTACTAATATTGGTAAATCTCGATATTTTGTTGTCTTTAATGATTATTTTTGTTATAATTGGATTTTTCCTATGAAATCTCATTCTGAATTATTATCAATCTACATTAACTTCGCAAAAATGGTTGAAACACAATTTTCCAAACATATCAAAAATTTTTTATTTGATAATGCTCTTGAATATACTCAATATGTTTTTTAAGCTCTGTTGCATTCCTATGGCACTATACATTAACTAACTTGTCTAGGTTCCTCTCAGCAAAATGGTCAAGTCAAACGAAAATTTTGTTATATTCTCGACACTGTTTGTGCTCTTCTTTTCTTTGCTAAAGTTCCTGCCCCATTTTGGGGTGAAGCTTCTCCTCATTATATTCATGCAATTAATTGCATTCCAAGCACTGTCATCCATAATCAAACTCCATATGAGTGCCTTTTTAGGTCACCCTCTAACTATCATCACCTACGCTCCTTCGGTCTTGCCTGTTTCGTTCTTCTTCAGCCTCATGAGCACAACAAACTTAAGCCTTGATCCAGACTTTTTTTGTTTCCTTGGCTATGGAAAAACTTAAAGGGGTATCGATGTTATGATCTTGTCTCTCATCGTCTTCGTGTTTCCCGTAATGTTGTTTTTTGGGAACACGACTCTTTTGTTAAACTCTCTCACTTCCGTTCTTCCCTAACTACCTCATTTGTTTTAGAAATCTTTCCAAACGAGTCACATCTTCCTTCTATAAATACTCTCGATCCTCCTTTGGACTTCTATCCAATCACTAGATATTTTTGATACTTCTCCTAGATCACCCTTAAATGAACATGTGGATGATGAATAGGTCGATGATGAGCTACCCCATTTTGAGCCTGGGTCCTCTACTCCTGCTCCACTTGAAGATTTTCCACAAGACATTTCACCTCGTCACTTAATTCGGGTAAAATCTATTCCTGAACATTTACTTGACTATCATTGTTGCGCTACCCATGCTACACTACATGAGTCTCACACCTATCGTAAGGCCTCCACTGACCCTTTATGGCAGATTGCAATGAAAGAGAAACTTGATACATTATCCAAAAATCATACTTGGGATTTGGTTACCCTCCCTCCCAAGTCTACAAGATCAAGACTCGCTCTAATGGATCTATTGAGTGCTATAAGGTTTGTCTTGTTACAAAAGGTTTTACACAGGAATGTGGGATTGATTATGAAAAGACCTTTGCTCTGGTTGCTCGTATCTTATCTGTTTGTGTCTTCTTAGCTGTTGCTGCTACTAATAAATAGAATCTTTTTCAAAGAGCCTTCCTTAATGGGGATTTAAGTGAAGTTTATATGCAACCTCCTCTTGGTCTCTTTGTTGAATCAAACAAAGTTTTTTGCCTTTGATGTGCACTTTATGGCCTTAAACAAGCTCTAAGAGATTGGTTTGCCAAGTTCAGCTCTACCATCTTTCGTTTGGGTTACACTACCAGTCCTTATGATTCTGTCTTATTTCTTCATCGCATCAACAAAGGTACCATTTTACTTCTCCTATATGTGGATGATATGATTAGAACTGGTGATGACCTCAATGGCGTTCAAGAACTCAAAGATTTTCATAGTCAGTGGTTTGAGATGAAAGATCTTGGATATCTCAGCTACTTCTTGGGTCTTGAAATCAATCATTCCACATATGGTCTTTATATTACTCAAGCCAAGTATGATTTTGAACTTTTCTCTTGAGCTGGACTCACTGATAGCAAGACTGTTGACACTCCAGTTGAACTTAAAGCATCTGACTCCTTCGGGGAAGAAACCATTGTCTAATCCCTCTCTTTACAAACGATTGTTGGCAGCCTAGTTTATCCCATTGTCACTTGTCCAAACATTTCCTATGATGTTCACCAGGTGAGCCAATATCTGTCTGCTCCACGATCAACTACTATGCTGCTGTTCTACACATTCTTCGATACCTGAAGGGCACTCTCTTCCATGGCCTTTTTTACTCTACTCAGTCTCCTCTTGTTCTTCGTGCATTCTCTTATGCTGATTAGGCAGGAGACCTACTGTTCACAAGTCCACCACTAGTTATTGCTTTCTTCTTGGTTCTTCTCTGATTTCTTGGCAAAAAAAGAAACAAACCCTTGTGGCCTGCTCCAGTAGTGAAGCAGAATATTGTGCCCTTGTTGATACTACATTTGAGCTCCTTTGACTACGATGGCTTCTTAAGGATTTAAGTGTGTCCATATCCTCTGCTACTCCTCTTTATTGTGACAACTAGAATGTCATTCATATTGCTCACAATGATCTCTTCCATGAATAGACTAAACACATCAAGATCGATTGTCATTTTATTTGTTATCATCTTGTCTATGGTGCTCTTAAGCTGTTCTCGATATCCTCTAAAGATCAACTTACAAATATCTTTACAAAGTCACATCCTAAGGGATGCCTTCGTGCTTTGGTTGACAACCTCAAGTTGGTCTCACATCCACCTTGAGTTTGAAGGAGGCTATTAATGTGTAATAGGTTGTGGGCTTTAGGCCCACTTTGTTTACTTGCATAACACACATTTGTACTATACACATACTTGTACTACATACTCTACCTCCTATATAAAGCACTTATGTATACTTTCTGACTTGTGAAATACAATACTATTCATTTAGTATTTCTAACAGACGTTAACATTTTCTTGGACATGACTTTAACTCAAGATAGTTATTTTGTGTCTTTTGAATTAGATATTATTATTATTAATACTAGACTATTTTTTCTTTTTCTTTTTCAATATTGTTTAGAAATAACAGCTAACCCCCTCCTCCCCCACTTCAACCCCAATGCACTAATGATTTGTGGAGGTACCACTTGAATTAAATTTTGGTGGTATTAATTTAATACTCAAAAGAAGGAGGACTTTTTTTAATAAAATGGTAAATGAATAAACATTTCCTGTCATTTTTATTGGATTCAAGCTATATTCAGTGTAACTTTTGTCAGTGTTACATCACTCAATAATTTTATATTAGATGGTCATTTTTTGGATTACATTACCTTTTATTGTCACCATAGGTGTAAAATTTCAAGATAATTAGACACCAATAACTATTTTATCTATAAAATGTTTAAATTTTTTTTTTTTTTTAACTTTTAAACACAAAACATATGTTAATAATTAAATAGTAAATAATATCCAATTAACAGGAAATTTGAGTTGCAAGTTAAGGACAATGAGGCCTTAGGCATGTGAAATCCTTCCGTCCTATAAACACCAAGTTATTATACGGAGAAATCGCTTAGGGGAAGCCCTAAGTTACTAGCAAAAGGTTTGAATAACTTTTTTTATTAAAAAAAATGTATAATCCAATAGCAAGATTTTGAACATGTCAAATTAGTAAAAGTTATTGAGTGGTGAAACATTAACAAAATATCCTTCAATTTACAACACATTGGTTTTAAAGACATTAATTACATTTAAAGTATTTATCAGTCAATTTTTCATTTAATTTGATTTAATCAAAGTAATACAGTTAACCTTTTTCAATCCTACAACATTTTTTTCCTTCTAAAACTAGGTCACTTTATAACGAGTAATTATTTAAAATTCAGAGAGTAATAATTCTTCCTTTCACATAATATTGGCTCCCATTAATTAAATTCATGGTACAATATGTTGGGTTATAAATTGACCTCGGTTAATTAATTCAATTACTCAAGTTGATTAAGGACTAAAACTCAAACACACATAACAAATGAGGGATAAACATCCTCTTTTTTTTTTTTGTTTTTTTGTTTTTTTTTGTTTTAGGAAACAGTAATACTTATAAGAACACACAAATACAAAAGTAGTATATAGAGTTTTTTAAACAGGCTTAAAATTACATGCAAATTACGTGAAGGCATAATCAAATCACCAAACTAAATTAGGTCCATCTGAAATTAAATTTGACATGAAGATTTAATCGCGATGGGGAAAGTCTTCGCAAACAAAAACCTTATTGGGTAAATTTTAGGTCACCGCTCCCAAAGAATCCACAAAAAAAAGAACAAGCACTTACAAGTATAAGAAATCTTAGCCCACTGGTCTATCCCAAAATATCAACCAACAGTTGAACCTTTACTCTAATACCCAATTAAACTTGTTCTTGTAGATACTTCTCATTTTCACGGATTCTAGTATGTGGTTAACTCCTTTACACAAATCTCACAACATGACTAAGTCTACAGCAACCATTTTGATTGTTGTAGTTGTTTTGCAGCAATTTCATGCAAAAACACCAATAAAATCTTCAATTTTTGGTACCAAAAACTTTGCTTGATACAGAATCCAAAGGCGCACAAGAGTCGCAGTAAGATCTCTTTATTCTGTTCTCTAAACTCATAGGTTCAAAATATGGAGGCTAGAGTTTCAAAATGAAAACCTTATGAAGCATTGAGAAGCTATTTGGTTTTGTCTTCATCACCTTATTTAAATAGAAGCATAATGGGTCTTTAAATAGGCTCTCCTATTAGGTTAAACAAACCCACAAACAATAGCCACTTAGAATAAGACATTGCAGGCTATATCAGAAATTTCGTCATCTTGATAGATCAAGAGGTTTCAAGCTAGGTATCAAGCTTCATTAACTCTCGATAGATCAATAGGTGTTGAGAGAGGTGTTGGAAAGACCTCGATAGAAACAATTTTCATGCAAGTGCAATGTGATGAAAAAAAAAAAAAACCTCAACACCAAGAACCAACCTTGATTAAAAAGAGTTAAAAATATGAATGAAAAACTCAACTCAGAACTCCAAACAGAAATATATATATATATATATATACATACACACACTCACACTAGTACAAGAGCAACTTTAGATGGCCAGATCACACAACTTCTTGACATGTAACAAGTGTAACAAAGACTTGCATGAAATGTGTGAAAACATTTGAAAATGAGCATATGGGCCACAAAATGTGAAAAATTGTTATAAGAAAATCATATATATTCACATCATAATTATATTTGTTTGATGGAGACTATCACCTTTGAAACACGTCCTACAACTCCCACATCTCCAAGAAACACGTTTGCAATTATATTTTTAAAGCATACAAGATACTTTTGCAATTTTTTTTTTTTTTGTATATATATATATATATATATTTCACATCTCCAAGAAACACGTTTGCAATTATATTTTTAAAGCATACAAGATACTTTTGCAATTTTTTTTTTTTTTGTATATATATATATATATATATTCTTTTGAGCACAAGATTTCTTCTTGTACATGGATATATATTGGAGAGAAGAGAAGAAGCCCTTATTTTTATTTTTAACTCCATTTTTCTTTCTATGCAAGTACCATACCTTGTTGTAGCATTGTTTTTATGAATTGCACACAGGTATTCAAAATTGACGAGTTTTAGTGGTAAGATAATTATTTATGTCTTTCTCTTATGATATTTAAGTTCTTCCCATCAAAGTTAGTGATTAGACATGAAAATGAGTAATTAACTCATAAACTCTAATCACACAATTGGCCAAAAAGCTTATAATGCTCAGTTGTGCATGAATATGCTTATCCAAGTTACAAATGGTACATAAACATGAAACAACATTTCATTGGCCAATCAAAGTACACAAGTACCAATACACACACACTATTTATGTATTTTTCAAAATTTTCCTTTTTTTCTTTTTCTTTTCTTGAAAGCACTAAAAGTTTTTTTTTTCTTTTTTTTAAAAAACACACATGCAAAAAAAAAAAAAAGGGAAAATAATGCAATGTATGAAAGAATGATTCCCCAAAAAAAAAATGCTGGCAAACACAAATAAGGAATCAAGCATGAAAGTTCTACATTAGATGGAAAGAATTTAAGCATAGGACATACAAAAAGACAACTAAGTTTTTGGATCCTTCATCACTCACACAGCACGAGTCTTTGGCTGTGAAAATGGAAAGGCATGTGTCCTATATGTCTAACAAAGGATAGAGGAATTAGAATTCTCTTGAAACTGAGTTAAAAAGCTCAAAAATTTTAATAACTCATCAAGAATAGGAATAGACCGTTTAGACAAAAGATGAGACCTATTTGAAACTAGCTTATGAAGGAACAACTTGAAACAAATGTGGTGAGTGTGGTCAAAAGCACCACAATGGTGACAAACATAAGTAGTTTAAGAACCACTAGTCTTCGTTGAAGGAGTTTTAACTTTGAAGGTTGACAGAGACCTAAATTGAGGACGATTTGGCCTAATATGACCAACCATATGACAATGATTACAAGTGGGGACAAATTCAGTTTTTTTTTTTTTTTATTATTATTATTTTTTTTTAAGTCTAGGAGATGATTTACACAGGTTTAGAAACTTCAAAGTCATTGTTATATATATATATATTTTTTTTAACCTTTGTCTATCCTAGTTATATTAGCCTTCAAATCTTCTTCACTATTCCTTCTAAATAAAAATAAAATAAAATAAAATAAAATCTCTTTAGAGTTAGGCTTAACAACAAGTTTGGAACTAGTTAATTTTTCAATTTCAATTTTAAATTCAACTAGTTGCTCTTCCAAACTTTTAATTTTTTTCCACTTAAGATGAAAATTGATTTTTTAAAGTCTCATTTAATATATTGGTTTCATCCAATTTTGCAATTAATTCATATTTTTCAAGTTTGACCTTCTCAAATTTAGACTTTAATTTTGTTGAGCTTTTAAGAGGTCTCATATAAAATTTATGAAGCTTAATAGGCATCTTGAAAATCATCATCATCATTCAACACAAGGTTATGTAAATCAAAACAATCAACAGTTTCCATAACAATAAGATTAAAACCTAATCAGAGTGTGCCCTCTTTGAAACCACTTGTCGGGTTATAGATTGACCCCGGTTAATTAATTCAATTACCCAAGTTGATTAATATTAAAATTGCATGCAAATTATGTGCGGAGAAACAATCAAATCACTAAACTAAATTAATTGTAGCAGAAAATAAATTTAACATAACGTGACTAGACTTATTCTTGATTTAGCACGAATCCCACTACGTGATTAGCTCCACAACAACTATTTTGATTGTTGTAGTTGATTTACAGCAAATACACACAAAAATGCCAATAAGATCTTCAATTGTTGCTGTCAAAGACTTTGCTTGGTATAGAACCCAAAGGTACACAAGAGTCGCAACAAGACCTCTTTAATCTGTTTTCTAATCTCACAAGTTTGAAAGGTGGAGGCTAAGGTTTCAATATGAAAACCTTACGAAGCATTAGAAAGCCCCCTCTAGTTTTCTGCCTCTACAACCTTTTTTTAAGAGGAGCTTAATGGGCCTTTAAATAGAATCTCCTGTTAGGTTGCACAAACCCATAAACAATAGCCACTTAGAATAAAACATTGTAAGCTATATCAGAAATTGTGTCATCTTGATAGATCAGGAGGCATTAAGCTTGGTATCGAGCTTCATTAAGCCTCAATAAATCAACAGATATCAAGAAAGTATTGGGACCTGTAGATTTAGCTTTCCTTAAACAGTTTCTTGAATAGTTTTGTGTCTTCAATAATACCACTTGTAAAAGTACTTCATGATGTTATTGTACACACTAGAACTAAGACCCAAATACAAGTGTGTTTTCTCATAGGATTTATTAATTACATTAAAATATGAACCTTACACAATCTAATATTTATATGAATATGAGATGAGATAAACATCACTCTTTAAATATTGCATAATTTTCCCTTAATAATATATGCTACCAATCAAATTATAGTGGAAATGCTAATGTGGCCCAATACCTATTTGGTAATTTACATTGATTAGAAGAAGGAAATTATTCACGAGGATCAAACAAAAGTAAATTTTATATGCAATAAGAATATTAAATATTAAATAATTGCAAATTCAGTCAAACAATACGTTTATGTTCACATTTCAGTATATCACTCAAATAGTTATATAACTTTTAACCATTTACTTTTCCAGATTTTTTTTTCCTGTTACTATTACTTATAGATAATGATTCTCCCAATGTTAATGATATCATATTTTATATATCACAAAATGAGTATTTCATATTAACCATATATAAAATCTATTCGAGTTATGTCAGAATATAAAACTAGTGTACCATACATTGCGCGAGACATCTATTAGTATTATAAATAGCTAAAATATAAATAATGGTCCAATATATATTTTTTTTTTTATCATTCAAATATATAGTTGATCGTCTAATCTGGCATCACATGAGGGATGAGGCATTTACAATGTACTGTCAAGTCTGTTCACAAGTTAGCTTGGTACATAATTTGAAATGGGTCGATTAGCAAAGGAGGAATATCCTAAAGTTGCAACCCCCTGAACATGGTGAAGCAAAAACAAATGTTGATGAGAGTTGGAGTAGTTGATGTCGTTAATGGAACAAATTAAGTAGTTACGCGCTAGTCGCTACACTCTCATATAGCCATAGTTAACGATATTAATACATGGAAGAAGGATGGAAATACAAACTTTATGTTTTTTTTTTTTTTTTTGGTTCTATTTTATATTTGAAATCACCTTCTATTTTAAAAAGTGATAAATTTCTGTAATTAATAAAGTAGAAATTAGTTGAACCCAAAAGGTAGGGCAAAGAATTTGTTTTCAAATAATGCTGAGGCAAAAGTTCCAATTTGGACATCATAGTAGAAAAACACATTTATGCGTACATATTTAATGTGATGACTTTTTTTATATTCAATTGATAATCCATATTTTCACTTATTAATTGTTGAGGAGATAAAAGTAACATAATATTTTTTTTTCCACTCTATACTAAATATAATGATGGAAGCGTTGTATCTAATTTTAGAAAACTCTAATTGCGTCACCTAATCATTAGTCACATCATCTTCATTTTGTTTATCAAATTTTTTAAAAAACAATATTAAATATAAAGAAATAGTAAAATATTAACTTTACAAATTCAATTAATTAATTTTAGAAACTAGTCATTGACTAATTTTACAAATCCAACGATAAACAACTTTACAATCCATTAATTTAGTATACTTAACAAGTCTCCTTCCTATTTTTTACTCTTCTTCTCCCATATTACTCCTCCCCCAACTATTCTTCTCCATTTTTTGCTCTTCCTCTTTCCATTATTAATCCACCATCTTACCATTAGTTTCCTTTAACCCCTCTTTTCCCCTTTTTTGAATGTTCTACTCTCCATCTTCTTTTCTATAAATTTCCTGTTACTTTTTTTTTTTGTTTTTTTTTTTTTGCATATTTATCCATATAAGTAGCCCATAAAAAATGTAATTACTCTCTCTCTCTCTAGATTTTTTTCTTTGTTGCCGCTTTACTTTGGATTGATGGGTTTTTCTATTTTTGACAACTATAGTTTAGAATGATGTTATATATATATATATATATATCATGCAATACCTTGTTCTGTCTACCACTTCTATTTTCTGTAAGTATCTAGTTTCCCCATAGGTTTGGATCCGAGGACCATGCAATACCTTGGTTCTGTCTAGCACCCAGGTATAATGGTGTGGATAGTTTTACCATAGGCTTAGGTCCGAGGACCATGCAATACCTTGGTTCTGTCTACCACTTCTATTTTTCTGTAAGTATCTAGTTTCCCTATAGGTTTGAATCCGAGGACCATGCAATACCTTGGTTCTGTCTAGCACCCAGGTATAATGGTGTGAATAGTTTTACCATAGGCTTGGGTCCGAGGACCATACAATACCTTGGTTCTATCTACCACTTCTATTTTTCTGTAAGTATCTAGTTTCCCCATAGGTTTGGGTCCGAGGACCATGCAATACCTTGGTTCTGTCTAGTGCCCAGGTATAATGGTGTGAATAGTTTTACCATAGGCTTGGGTCCGAGGACCATGCAATACCTTGGTTCTGTCTACCACTTCTATTTTTCTGCAAGTATCTAGTTTCCCCATAGGTTTGGGTCCGAGGACCATGCAATACCTTGGTTCTGTCTACCACTTCTATTTTCTGCAAGTATCTAATTTCCCCATAGGTTTGGGTCCGACGACCATGCAATACCTTGTTCTTCTAGTACTCAGGTACAATGGTGTGAATAGTTTTACCATAGGCTTGGGTCCGAGGACCTGCAATACCTTGGTTCTGTCTACCACTTCTATTTTTCTGTAAGTATCTAGTTTCCCCATAGGTTTGGGTCCGAGGACCATGCAATACCTTGGTTCTGTCTAGTACCCAGGTATAATGGTGTGAATAGTTTTACCATAGGCTTGGGTCCGAGGACCATGCAATACCTTGGTTCTGTCTACCACTTCTATTTTTCTGTCAGTATAGGTTTGTCCTCGGACCGCTTTACTGGAGATGATTCCTCCTTGGGTCGGATTATGATCTTACACGTGGCGTTGATCTCGCCTCCAGCTCAAGGCCCCATCTTTTTCATTTATGAAGCGCCCTTTGTCCGTTCGTGTTCCGCGCTTGACGCTTCGGTGCGCGAAACGCGCCTTCATTAATGTCCTCGTGAATTAACACGAGTCCAACGGTCTATGGCCTCCTTGGAAATTGGTAGCTTCATTATTAGCCCAGCTGATAATTCTCTTTTCGAATTCTGCATGAATTAATTCTCACCAACCCTTATCCCCTATATAAGGTGGGATGGTTTCTCCACAATCCATGAACCTCCCAACACAAACAAAAAGAAAACACAGCCTTTCAGCTCCCCAATCCCTTTTAACAACCTCGCCGGAATTGTAACTGGAGTTGGCAAATATAAGGCGGCTTTGGGCGGGTGTGTGACATCCGTGCCAAGAGCCATTATGGCCGAGCCCCTACTGGGCTTTCGGTGCGGCAGAGTCTAGGCGTAACCCCGATGGCGCCATACAAGGTGGCCCGGAGGGATGTTGTTAGAGTACCTAACGTCTCTCTTCGGAGCGCACCCCGACGAAGAAGACGTGCGAATTCATCTCATGGGCGGTGCCTGAGTGTTGCCGTCTCCAACGGCCAACACTCGTGAGGATTGGAGAGAATCAAGGAACATCATGAGGGAAGGTATCCCGGAGACCCTGCATCTGCTCCTCTCTTTGTTCCAGCTCCGCCGCGCCGAGAAGGGAGTTGTTGGTGGCCTGGAAACAAGATGGCCCTCCCCTTCCCTGCTTTTTATGTCAAGCTCTCCCATTCTCTTTATACCAATAAAAGCACGGCTTGACACTTCCCTCTGGCTAGTTTTTTTAGGGCGGCTCCACCTGGGCCTCTAATTGTAGAACTAGCTGGTAGGATTAGCTTGTAAATTTGTTTGTGAAACACGCCTGCCTGAGCCTCTGATTGTAATTTGTACTGTTTCTATTTATGAAATAATAATATCAAGATTTCTCTTTTCGCTGTCAAATTTTTTTTTTTTTTACTTCGCCAACCTACTGTAAAACGGCCGCTTAGAACAATCGCCTGGTGCGCCGGCCAGTACCCTAATCCTTCCCACAGACGGCGCCAATTGTAGGGACTTAATTTGGATTTGACCCTGAGTATGAATGGGTTTTCAGCCCAACAAGCTCAAACAATAAATTTTTAGAGAGTGGTTCAAGGTTTAGGCGCTGGCCGCGTTCATCAAGCATGAACTCTTTTTTATAAAAGAAAATACTTAGAGTTTCTCTACAACTAGGGGGATGCTCCTCGGCCCATGGCCGAGGAGCCCCTTTTCCTTTTCCTTTTTCCTCCTCCCCCTTTTTACTTTACTTGCTTTTCTTATATAGTCTTCATCTTCCTATCTCCTTCTTCCATCTGTTGATCATCCATTCGCCTCTCTTCTGGTCGTCCGTCCCATCAGAGGCCTTATCGGTACTCAAGTGGTTCACTCTGATCAACGTTACCCTGCTAAGGGTTATATCCCCATTAATGCGGCCAGAGGGGTTAGGTGAATACATTAAGTGTGAATGTGACAGCTTGCTCTGGGCTTGTCCCCTTCCAAAAATTATCCTTAGTATGCGAGGACGAAGAGGTCCTCGGCGTGGGTCAAAAAAGAGGCTTTCCCCAACTTAGCCTTGGCTAGTCAGTCTTCCTCGGCGCTGGCCTTGGGCCTGCTATGCGATGGGCTGTGGCTGTCAGGCCCACGGGCCCCACAAAGAGATATATATATATATATATATAAAACATCATTCTAAACTATAGTTGTCAAAAATAGAAAAACCCATCAATCCAAAGTAAAGCGGCAACAAAGAAAAAAATCTAGAGAGAGAGAGAGTAATTACATTTTTTATGGGCTACTTATATGGATAAATATGCAAAAAAAAAAAAACAAAAAAAAAAA